>NC_066521.1:22371054-22493554 GCF_024679095.1 Eriocheir sinensis | reverse complement strand
TCCGTCTATTATTTTTTTCTTGCATTTATAGTTTTTTTTTTTTAACTTTCCTTATAATTGTGTCATTTATATTTGGTGTTGTTGTTATTGTTGTTGTTGTTGTCCATTCTTGTTTTTCTTTCCTTTTCACTTCCGTCTATTATTTTCTTGTATTTATAGTTTTTATTTTTTTCACTTTCCTTATATTTGTGTCATTTATATTTGTTGTTGTTGTTGTTGTTGTCCATTCTTGTTTTTCTATCCTTTTCACTTCCATCTATTATTTTCTTGTATTTATAGTTTTTTTTTCACTTATATTCGTGTTATTTATATTTGGTGTTTTTGTTGTTTTTGTTGTTGTCCATTTTTGTTTGCTTTCACTTCCGTCTATTAGTTTGTTCTTTCATTTATATTTTTTTCACTATATTTGTGTTACCTATTTTTGCTGTTGTTGTTGTTGTTGTTGTTATACTTTCTTTTGTTATGTTTTATTTCTATTCTTAACTTTCTTCTTCTGATATTTTGTTGTTCCTATATTTTTTAACTTCCTTCTATATATATTTGTGTCATTTATACTTTCTTTTTCACTTGTATTATTTTTTGGTTGGTTTGTATTTTCTTAGATATTTGTATTTTTATCTTTCTCTTTATTTATCTTATTTTCTTATATTTTTCCATTTTTATCCGTTTCTCATTCACTATATACGTGGTGTTGCAATTTGTTTTATCATATTATCTGTGTAGAATATATATATGTTGTCAAAGGAAGGAATAGGGGAAGAACAACAGATTAAGGAAAGAATAGACAGAAGGTTTTTGTTTTTTCATGTTTTTCCACTTTTTTAATTCTGTTTTGTTGCATTTTATCCGTATCTCTGTTTTCCTGTTTCTCTTTTTTTCATTTTTTTGTTATGGTCGGATTAAAGGACGAAAGAGATTATTTTTTTTACTTTTATTTCACTTATATTTATCTTTTCTTCTAGCTCATCCATTTATATTTCTCTATTATTATCTTCTATTCGTATTTCTAGTTACATGTCTCTCTCTATATCTACTTCTCCTATTTGAATTATTTATTTTCCTTTATTTCTCTTATCTTTATACTTCCTTCTATCTTATCCATTTATGTTTCTCTAGTGTTGTATTTTACGTTTATTTCTATTTACATATCTCTTACAACATCTATTTTTTTTTTATTTATTCGTATTCTTATTTTCCTCGTCTTCTATTCTTTCACTTCCTTCTATATTTTGTTGTGTTCCGTATCTTTCCTCTTTTACTCTCCTTGTTTTCCTTTTCAGCTGAAGTGTTTTGTAACGGAGGGATTTGCGTGTTTTGTTGGGGCCGGCGAGGGATGGGAAGGGAAGGGAGGGGGAAGGGGAGGGAAGGGGACGAGAGTGAAAGAATGGGAGGAGAGGGAGGGAAGAGAAGAGTAAGGAGGGGGTAGGGAAAGGGAAGGAAGAGATGGAAGGAAGGGAAGGGAAAGAAAGGAAAGGAAAGGGAAAGGTAAGGTATATTATTATTATTATTAGTAGTAGTAGTAGTATTAGTATATATATAATCAATGTTATATTCATCTTTAATTCCCGTGTTTAATTCAATGTATTCAAGATATCCTCCACACTGTTATTATTATTATTATTATTATTATTATTATTATTATTATTATTATATTTGTCTAACACCTATTATTTTATTTTTTCAGGTGAGTGACGAGACGAAGCGTGAAGGTGTGGTGAGTGTGTTGACAGAGGAGGAGGAGGAGGAGGAGGGTAAAATTGCTTAGGTGGAAGAGGAAGGAGAAATGGGCGAGTTGATGAGGAGGAAAGCAAGATGGGAAAGGAGGAGGAAGAGGAGGAGGAGGAGGAGGAGGAGGAAATACAGACTTAATGGAAGGGAAGGAAACGAGGGTGGAGGGAGAATAATGATGTCTGGAGAGAGAGAGAGAGAGAGAGAGAGAGAGAGAACAAATGGACACAATCAACCTCACACACACACACACACACACACACACACACACACACACACACACACACCTTTTTATTCTCTATGTGCGTGCAAGGAAAGTCTCTTACAACAACAGTCTTATCAGGTAATTACTCTCTCTCTCTCTCTCTCTCTCTCTCTCTCTCTCTCTCTCTCTCTCTCTCTCTCTCTCTCTCTCTCTCTCTCTCTCTCTCTCTCTCTCTCTCGGCAGATGTGGCTAACGTGTTTGTTGTTTGGGAAAGCGAGTTGCCAGTTCTCTCTTTAATGGCCTGTTTTTGTTTTTTGCTTTTTATTGTTTTTTTTTTTCTTATTTCCACTTCGCTGTTTTACTCTTTTTTTTTGTCACTGAGTAGACGGAAGAGAAGCCGAGAGGAGGAGGAGGAGGAGGAAGAGGAAGGGAGAGTGAAGGAAAAATATGGAAGAGGAGGAAGAGGGAGAGAAGAGGGGAGGAAGAGTAGGGGAGAGGAAAGGAATAGGATGGAAGAGGAAGGAGAGAGAGGAAAGAGGAGGAGGAGGAGAGGAGGGGAGATGAAGTGGGGGAAAACAAGGGGAAGGAGAGGAACGTGAGGGGAAGTGGAGGAGAGTGGGGTACAGAGGAGGAGGAGGAGGAGGAGGAGGTATAGATAAGGGAGATAGAGGAAAACAAGGGGAAGGGAAAGGGAGGAGGAGGAGGAGGAGGAGGAGGATTATGACGTCACCATTTGTTATTGACTCACTATCGGGGGATTAATGAGAGAGAGAGAGAGAGAGAGAGAGAATTACCTATCAAACGCATATCAAAACCATCTGGAACCTCATAAAAATCTCTACTACACACACACACACACACACACACACACACACACACACACACACACACACACACACACACACACACACACAGACGCCGACCTTGCACTATGGTAGGTTATAAAAAGCCGCTCAGCATGGGCAGTGAGGCTTATAACGTGAGGGGAATGGAGGGGGTATAAGAAACAGCTGTAGAGAGGTCAGACCATCGACTTGGATATTAATTTTGTTACCCTAACTATCTACCTCTCTTCCACTTCTTTATTCGTTGTTTTCCTTATTGATTTCTTGTATGGGTATATGGTTCTCTCCCTCACTATCCCTTCCACTTCCTTATTCAGGGGTAGTTTTCTGACCCTGGTGGTAGTTCAACTCTTCTTCTGTACCGTGAACCTAAAAACACACATTATAACCCGAGTGGTCTCCGTATGGGTATCTGTTTCCCTTCCTCACTATTCCTTCCACTTCCTTATTCAGGGGTAGTTTTCTGACCCTGGTGGTAGTTCAACCCTTCTTCTGTACCGTGAACCTAAAAACACACATTATAATCCGAGTGATCTCCGTTTTGACCTTTGAAAGTAATTGATTTTGGAGTCTGAAGCGTCTTAAAGCCCCATTCACACTGTGCCGACGCTGGGCCACGACAACCCAGGAACTCCGGGAACACGAGATCTTGGGTGTTAAATGTTGACATGAAAGGGTTGCACATAGTCTTTCCGACCTTATGCGACCCTTCCACATCAAGATTTCACACCCAAGACCTCGTATACCCCGAGTCGCTGGGTTGTCGTGGCCCAGCGTCGGCAGTACCAACCATACTGTCCTGAAGACCACCTATCAACCCGGACTCTAGATTCTCTCTAAAAGATGATCAAATATGAGCTCCGTAGGGACAGCAAAAGCCAAGCAAGAAGGCGGCACTATAAACACTTCCCTGCGCCATAACGAAAGCCAAGGTACCGACATCGACTGGGTTAGCAATATACATCTGCATACCAAAGAGCGGAAGTCGAAAGTAAGTTGTCTTAGAAGAATATTAAACGGTTTATGAAGGACGTACAGCATTGGTGAAGGGGGCCAAGGATGAGAGAGAGAGAGAGAGAGAGGGTTATATATTTTACCGAAGCGAGTGCAATTCCATCCCATTCTCTTGAAGGTATTGATTTTGGCGCTGGTAGTAGTTGTAGTAGTAGTAGTAGTAGTAGTAATAGTAAGAGAAAGAAGGCATAGGAGATATAAATAATAAGCAAAAGGAATAGAAAACGAAAAAAATAAAGGAAAATTAGAATATAAGAGAAGGAGAAATAGAGAAAGAGGAACAAAGGAGGGGAAGAAGAAGAGGAGAAGGAGGAGGAGGAGGAAGAACAGTAAAGGAAATGGAAAAGAAAACTAGAAAATACTTAGGAAGAGAAAACTAAAAGAAGGAGAAATAGAGAAAGAGGAAGGAAGGGAAGAGGAGGAGGAGGAAGAGGAGGAGGAGGAGGAGTGATTTACAGACGCGATTTCAACTTCCACACGCCATCACCAACACACACACACACACACACACACACACACACACACACACACACACACACACACACACACACACACACACACACACACACACAGACACACACACACACACACACACACCTCGGAAATGGACCACGGGATTCAATACGACGAGAGTTAAACAGAAAATGCAAATTATGGACAAACTTGAGAGAGAGAGAGAGAGAGAGAGCACATTAGCAATAACAATCCCTTTCCTTAGTTTATTTCCCCTTCTCTCTCTCTCTCTCTCTCTCTCTCTCTCTCTCTCTCTCTCTCTCTCTCTCTCTCTCTCTCTCTTTCTCTCTCTCTCTCTCTCTCTCTCTCTTTACTCATTCATTCTCTCGGTCATTCATGAATATTCAGGTTTGCAAGAGGTTTCCAGATTCTCTTTTTTATTATTTACAAGATCCTCCTCCTCCTCCTCCTCCATTTTTTTTCCCTTTCACCACTTCGACCAACAATATATTTCTCCTCCTCCTCCTCCTCCTCCTCCTCCTCCTCCTCCTCCTCTTCTTCTTCTTCTTCTTCTTCTTCTTCTTCTTCTTCTTCTTCTTCTTCTTCTCCTTTTCCTTCAGTTTCTCCTTCATTGCCACTATATACGACTTCTCCCTTCTCCTCTCCCTCCTCCTCCTCCTCCTCCTCCTCCTCTTCCTCCTCTTCTTCTTCTCCCCTTCTTCCTCCTCCTCTTCTCCCCTTATTCCTATTATCTCTCGGCCTTACCCAGGGCGGGAACCAGAGAGAGAGAGAGAGAGAGAGAGAGAGAGAGAGAGAGAGAGAGAGAGAGGGGGGGGGAGAATGAGGGAGATGAATAATGAAATAAACGGTAGAGAAACGGAAAAGTGAGTGATGAATGACTCTCTCTCTCTCTCTCTCTCTCTCTCTCTCTCTCTCTCTCTCTCTCTCTCTCTCTCTCTCTCTCTCTCTCTCTCTCTCTCTCAGATTTGTTCATTATTTTATTCTTTTTTTATATTTTGACTCGATAAGTTGAACCCAAGGGAAGGAGGAGGAGGAGGAAAGAGGAGGAGGAGGAGGAGGAGGAGGAGGAGGAGGAGGAGGACTGAGACTTTTTTTTCTTTTTCTCCCTCTCCCCAGCTTCGTTTCCTCCAGAGAGAGAGAGAGAGAGAGTGAGAGAGAGAGACTACCCACAATGTTGGCTTAGAGTGAATAATTGAAGTACAGCGCCAAGCTCTCTCTCTCTCTCTCTCTCTCTCTCTCTCTCTCTCTCTCTCTCTCTCTCTCTCTCTCTCTCTCACTAGCAAACAAATGTGTCGTATTATGCATTGACATGAGAGAGAGAGAGAGAGAGAGAGAGAGAGAGAGAGAGAGAGTTTGCGCGCGTTCATTGCAAATTTACAGGACTAGGTAAACACACACACACACACACACACACACACACACACTCCCCATTCCCTCCCTTTCCCTACCTCCTCCTCCTTCCCCTTATCTTCCCCTCCCCCTCTTTCTTCCGATCGTCCTTCCTCCTCCTCCTCCTGTGACCTCCTTTCTATACAAATTTCGACGTAAAAGTGAAAAAAATATAAAAAAAAATCTATAGTAACTGAATGTAAACTCTCTCTCTCTCTCTCTCTCTCTCTCTCTCTCTCTCTCTCTCTCTCTCTCTCTCTCTCTCTCTCTCTCTCTCTCTCTCTCTCTCTCTCTCTCTCTCTCTCTCTCTCTCTCTCTCTCTCTCGTCCTAAACTATAATCAATGGCTCGCTTCTTCCTTGTATTTTTTTTATTAATATTTTCGATAATAATAATAATAATAATAATAATAATAATAATAATAATAATAATAATAATAATAATAACGTAGACCTCCTTCCTCTTCCTCTTCGCTGCCTTATCTCCTCCTCCTCCTCCGCCTCCTCCTCAAACCATACTGTATTATCGTCATAGAGTTTAGATATGAGAATGAATAAGGAGTTTGAAGAGGAGGAGGAATACATAGGAATACATAGGAAGAACAGATACCAGAAGACCTATCGGTCTATGGCGAGGGTGTCTGTTTACTACCGCTACTACTAGTAATCTACGTGTGGCAGGACAGGACAGAATAGATGAAGGCTCCTCCCCACCCACCTCTCCCTCCGGCAACGTGCCGGCAGGAAATAGTTAGAAGAGAACACCATGTACCTTTAAGGAAGAAAGGGACATTGAAATTTTACAGTAAAGAGAGAAATAAGAGGAAATTACTACCCTTAAGTTACACTACTGGCAACCTAAGCTGTGGGGGAAAAGACTTCATTACATCAGAACATAAGAACATAGAAACACAGGGAGACTGGAAGAGGCCGAGTGACCTACACAGGGCAGCCCCAGAATCCCCCCTAATACTCACGATGGGTGAGGTGTAGTTTCAGGGGCACAGGTGGAGGCTTGATCCTCGTTTTACCGGCGGTACTATGCACGCACCAGTAACCTGCCACTTTACTGCACCCACACCTCACTCCACCTGACATGCGGACATTAACTGTTGCTTTACTCTATTGTTAACTTACGTTACTTGCAATCTAGGTTGTGGGGGAGAATAATATGGATTTAGGTTGAGGTCTTGCTGCAATATGTCTGAAAACATGCGAAGAAGGGTCAGTATAATCTTATATCCCTAAAGTACTTATCCAATGAAGACTTGAAGCTATTGATACTCTGTGCACTAACTACTGACGGTGGGAGTCTATTCCAGTGATCGACGACTCTATTATTGAAAAAAACTTTGCGCACCAATGTGTTACTTCGGTCTCCCTTTAACTTCATACCGTTGCTGCGTGTTATTGTGTTGGTGTCTCTCTGAAATAGACTATCTGGGTTAATGTTGTCGAATCCATTAAGGATTTTGAACACATCAATTAAGTCCCCTCTTATCCTTCGCTTTTTTAGGGAAAACATATCTAAATGCTTTAAACGCTCGTCATATGGCAAGTTTCGGAGCGCTGGAACTTGTTTGGTTGCTCGTCGCTGTATCTTTTCTAGCAAAACTTGATCTTTGATATAGTTCGGTGACCAGAACTGAACGGCGCATTCTAGGTGTGGTCTTACAAATGCTAATTATAATCTCTTCGTAAGTTCGGGTGATTTATAATCAAAGTTTCTTGAGATTAATCCTAACATCATATTGGCTTTTTTACTCGCTGCGGAACATTGATCACTCATTTTAAGAGTGTTACTGATAATGACACCAAGATCTTTTTCTTGTTTTACTTCGCTGAGCTCATGTCCTTGAATCTGATATTTAAAGTTAGGATTTTTTTCACCTATGTGTATTACTTTACATTTATCTAGGTTAAAACTCATTTGCCATTTTTCTCTCCAGTCGGCAAGTCTTATTAAGTCTGATTGAATATTCCCGCAACTTTGACTGTTCATTACCGTACCTCCTAATTTGGTGTCGTCGGCGAATTTGGCTACTTTTGATAGGATATCAGTTTCTAAGTCGTTCACGTAAATTATGGATAGTGTTGGCCCCAGGACCGAACCTTGGGGAACGCCACTGGTGACGGGTTGCCAATCCGATACTTCACCATTAAGAACTACACGTTGTTCTCTGTCGGTGGAGGAGGAGGAGGAGGAAGAAGAAGAAGAGGAGGAGGAGGAGGAGGAGGAGAACTGAGCATGTATTTTTATTTGTCTGTTCAATCAGTTTGATCTAAAAAAAATGAATGGAACGCCGAAGTGGAGAGAGAGAGAGAGTATCGATCTGACAGACCTCCGTGAGAGAGAGAGAGAGAGAGGCTGTATAAAAGTTTTAATGAAGTAAACATTACCTCCACAAGTATCTCGGTTCGTGAAGGAAAGTGAGAGAAAAAGGGAGGGAAAGGAGGAGAAAGGGAAAGGAAGAAATGGGGAGAGAGAAGAAGGAAGGAGAGAAAGGATAGGAAAGGTAGAGAATAGGAACTGAAGGGAAAGGAAGGGAGGCATAGATAGATAGATAGATAGATAGATAGATAGATAGATAGATAGATAGATAGAAATAAAGAGATAGTAAAGGAATGTAATCAAAGAAGAAAGAATGTATGAAAGAATAGTTATAAAGAAAGACATCGTAAGAAAGGAAGGAAGGAATGTTATAAGAAAGAAGTTAAGAAAGAGAAGGAAAAGCAATAGAGAAAACCAGAAAGGAAAGGAAAGGAAGGAAGGGATGTCGGAAGGGAAAAATTGTAGAAAGAAAAATTTAAACGAAAAACATATTAGAAAAGAAAATTAAAAGAAAGGAAGTAAGAAAGAAATAAGGAAGGAAAGAAGAAAGAAAGGAAGGAAGGAAGGTCGGAAGCGAAAAATTGTAGAAAGAAAATTTTAAACAAAAAACATATTAGAAAAGAAAATTAAAAGAAAGGAAGTAAGAAAGAAATAAGGAAAGAAAGAAGGAAGGAAGGAAGGAAAAGGAAGGAAAGGAAAAAAAAGATTGAAGTAGAACAGTATATTTAGAAAAGACGAAAAAAAGGAAAGAGAGAGAGAGAGAGAGAGAGAGAGAGAGAGAGAAGGAGGAAAAATTTAGATAGACGTAAGGGTCTGGAGGGAGGAAAGAAGAGATGGAGGAGGAGGAGGAGGAGGGAGAGAGAGAGAAGGCAGGAAAGAAGGAGAAAATGAAATGCTCAAGAGAAACGAGTTAGTGAGAGAGAGAGAGAGAGAGAGAGTAAACATTTCGCAAACTCATTCCAGAAGTCTCGTTTGCAACACTTATAATTTTGATGTTTTTTTTTTTCAAGCATAATAATAATAATAATAATAATAATAGATTTACTAGTCGATTTACTTTATTATTTCTTTGTAGTTCTATCGTCTATTATAAGTTTGTGTGTTAGTTCGTTTGTTTGCTTATTCCTTTCTTCCTTCCTTGCTTGCTTGCTTGCTTGCTTGCTTCCTTCCTTCCTTCCTTCCTTCCTTCCTTCCTTCCTTCCTTCCTTCCTTCCTTCCTTCCTTCCTTCCTTCCTTCCTTTTACTTAATTTCTCTTATTCTGATATTCTCTTTTGCCCAACGTAAGATCAACACACACACACACACACACACACACACACACACACACACACACACACACACACACACACACACACACAGCCCATTCCACATAATCTCCCTCCCTCCCCCCCCCTTCTCTCTCTCTCTCTCTCTCTCTCTCTCTCTCTCTCTCTCTCTCTCTCTCTCTCTCTCTCTCACTCTCTCTGCCGGTCTCTCACCTCTCACAACTATACAGAATTTTCCTTGCAAGTACACCGAAATGAGAGAGAGAGAGAGAGAGAGAGAGAGAGAGACGAAAACATTATGAGACAGTCGAGATGAACGGCCTATGAGAGAGAGAGAGAGAGAGAGAGAGAGAGAGGTACTCCATTCTCCATTCCCTCTATGTGGTTGGCATCTTCCCTCTCCTCCTCCTCTTCCTCCTCCTCCTCCTTCCTAATCTTCCTCCTCCTCCTCTTCCTTCCTCTTTTTCCCCTCACTGCACCTGCGTCCCTCATTCCTCCACTCCCCCCCCCCCTCTCTCTCTCTCTCTCTCTCTCTCTCTCTCTCTCTCTCTCTCTCTCTCTCCCCCCCCCTGCGGGCCACTCATCGTTCCATCTCTTGTAACAATTAGATTTATGTGTCCCTCCTTCCCTAGGCACGTTCTCTCTCTCTCTCTCTCTCTCTCTCTCTCTCTCTCTCTCTCTCTCTCTCTCTCTCTCTCTCTCTCTCTCTCTCTCTCTCTCTCTCCTTCTTTCTCCCTTCTTTTCCTCCTTCTTTCTCTCTCTCTCTCTCTCTCTCTCTCTCTCTCTCTCTCTCTCTCTCTCTCTCTCTCTCTCTCTCTCTCTCTCTCTCTCACACACACACATTTCTCCTTATCTCTTTTCCTTCCCTTCTTCCTCTTCCCTTTTCTCTTCTTCTCCTCCCTTCCTTTTCTTTCCCTTCCTTCTTTCTCTTCCTTTTCCTTCTCTTTCTCCTTCTCTTCCCATTCTTTTCTCTCCCTTTCCTTCCTTCCCATCTTCCCTTCCCTTCCCTTCCCTTCTCTTCCCTTCTTTTCCATTCCCTTCTCTTCCCTTCCCTTCCCTTCCCTTCCCTTCCCTTCCCTTCGTTTCCATTCCCTTCTCTTCCCTTCGTTTCCATTCCCTTCCCTTCCCTTCTTTTCCATTCCCTTCTCTTCCCTTCCCTTCTCTTCTCTTCCCTTCCCTTCTCTTCCATTCCCTTTTCTTCCCTTCTCTTTCCTCCTCTTCCTCCTCCTCTTCCATACTAACATGCTTCCGATCTTCCCTCCGTTCTCTCCCCTCTTTCCCCTCTATCGCCTCTTCTCCCTCCTCCTCCTCCTCCTCCTCCTCCTCCTTTCCTCTTCCCTCCTGGGGCTTTTCTAGGGGGAGAAATTGATGTAATGTCGGGGTTGTTGCCCCCTCCTCCTCCTCCTCCTCCTCCTTTATTTCCTCTCCCCTCACTCCTCTTTTTCCTCCCCCTTAGCAATATTTCCTCTTTCATCAGCATATGCCTCCCCCCCTTTCTCTCTCTCTCTCTCTCTCTCTCTCTCTCTCTCTCTCTCTCTCTCTCTCTCTCTCTCTCTCTCTCTCTCTCTCTCTCTCTCTCTCTCTCTCTCTCTCTCTCAAAACAGGTTCCGTCTGGGCTTGATGATTTCACTCTCTCTATTCAATTATTTCTCCTCCTCCTCCTCCTCCTCCTCTTCTTCCTTCTTCTTCTCCTCCTCCTCCTCCTCTTTGTCCTCATGTCCTTCCCATTAATTTCGTTTCTGCCTCCTGATTGTCCATATAACTTTTGCTCTCTCTCTCTCTCTCTCTCTCTCTCTCTCTCTCTCTCTCTCTCTCTCTCTCTCTCTCTCTCTCTCTCTCTCACTTAGTCATTTTTTCCTTTTTTTTATAATTTTCCGATCTTTCTCTCTCTTCCTCTCCCTTTTCTTCTCTTCCTTTTTTTTGTCCTTCATTCTCTCCTTTTATCCTTTCTTCCTTTCCCTTCCCCTTTTCCTCCTCCTTCCTCCTCCATTTTCTCCTTCTTTTTATTTCTTTAACTTACTTTCTCTTCTCCTTTTGTCTCCTTCCCTTTCCCTTTCTCCTCTTACCCTTCCTCTCCCTCCCTTTCCTTTCCTCCCTCCCTTTCTTTCTTCAATTACCTCACTTTTCCTTTCCTTCCCTTCCTTTCTTCGATTTTTCCTTCCTTTCCTTCCCTTCTTCCCCTTCCTTTTCTTCCCTTCTTCCCCCTATCCTTCCTTTTCCTTCCCCTCCCTTGCCTTCCCCTTCACTTCCTCACTTATCTTTCCCTCCCCTACCCTTCCTCCTCTTTACCCTCCTCCCTTCCTCTCCCCCCCTCCCTTCTCTCCCCCCACTTCCCCTTCCTTTCCTTGGCCATAATATGCAGCAGGAAATGAGTTTTCTGCCTTAATTCTTCTTCCACGAATCTTTGGAGGAGAAGGAGGAGGAGGGCTGGAAGAGGTGGCTATGAGGGAGGAGTAGGACTAAAAGAGGTGGTGAGGAAGAAGAGGAGGAAGAGGAGGAGGAGGAGTAGGTGTTAATGACGTTGATGTATAATGATCTTGCTAATTAATCTTAAGCTAATGATGATGATGATAGGAAAACATAATGAATGAGAGTGTGAACCTGTAACCAAATTCTCTCTCTCTCTCTCTCTCTCTCTCTCTCTCTCTCTCTCTCTCTCTCTCTCTCTCTCTCTCTCTCTCTCTCTCTCTCGTAACGTTACAGCGAACTTCTGGAGACTTTCCGAATACTTTTGCGTCACTCTACGATGACGTCATTCGTTGCCATGGAAACCTCTGCATATCTCTCTCTCTCTCTCTCTCTCTCTCTCTCTCTCTCTCTCTCTCTCTCTCTCTCTCTCTCTCTCTCTCTCTCTCTCTCTCAATTGTCGTTTTTATAGTAGTAGTAGTAGTAGTAGTAGTAGTAGTAGTAGTAGTAGTAGTAAAGGCAGTATTATTATTAGTAGTAGTAGTATTAGTATTTTATTTTTTACTTTTTCCTCTTCGTTTTTTTATATTTTTCTTCTACTTTTTTTCTCTTTTTTCTTCATCTTTTCTTCTGGTTCTTTCTGGTTCTTCTGCTTTTTCTTCTTCTTCTTCTTCTTTTTTTTCTTCTTCTTCTTCTTTTTCTCCTCCTCCTTCTTTTTATTTTTGTTGTTATTATTATTATTATTATTATTATTATTATTATTATTATTATTATTATTATTACTGCTACTACTACTATTTCCATCCGCTCCAAATTCGGCCTTTTCCTATTTTGTCACTCGTTGTCAGAGAGAGAGAGAGAGAGAGAGAGAGAGAGAGAGAGAGAGAGAGAGAGAGAGAGAGGATCCGGCGGCCAGGGTGGAAAATATGCAAGAGATTAAAGCCGAGATGACTCTTCTCACCGAAGCCTCCAACCCGGCCTGTTTTGATGGCGCGGTGACGCAACCCCACGCAGCCTCCTCTATTTTTCACCTTCACGCGGGATAATTAGGAGGGCGAGTGGGGCCGGGGTGGGAGAGGTGGCTATTGTGCTTATTGATATGGGATTGGATGCTGGGAGGGGCAGGAAAGTGAATTAAGCTTGTGGAAAAGGTGGTTTGGTAAAGGATGGGAAGGAGTGGGTGGGGAGACTCGAAGGATACTCTTGCAAAAGGAAAAGGGATGGATGTGAACCGAAGATAAGCTTGTAAAAGAGAACCAAAGAATAAGGAATAATGAGAGCCGAGGAAAAAGCTTGTAAGAGAAGAAGGAAGAAGAGGAGGAGGAAAGAATGGGAAGTAAGGGGTGGTCAGACTCGAAGGATACGCTTGCATAAGGAAAAGGGATGGATGTTAACTGAAGATAAGCTTGTAAATGAAAGAGGATGACCAAAGAGGAAGAGGAATTATGAGAACCGAGGAAAAAGCTTGTAAAAAAGGAAGGAAGAGGAGACGGAGGAGGAGGAGGAGGAGGAAGTATAAGTCTATAAAATGGGAAGGAAGAGGAAGAGGAGGAGGAAGTCTGTACGGAAGAAAGGGAAAATAAACGAGGAAGAATATAAGTTCGTAAAAGAGAAAGAAAGAAAACCAAAGAATAAAAAAATAACACACACACACACACACACACACACACACACACACACACACACACACACATACACACACACACACTATTTTCCTTTTCTACTTACATGTTGCACTGACCCGCCTGCTCCTCGCTCTCTCAGCCTCGCCCTTTCACCTAAGCTCTCAAGGCGGAAAATTAGTGCTGGATTTTCGACACTAAGGAGAGGAGAGGCATAGCGTTGTGTTGTCCCCTTGAGCTGAGAAGAGAAAGGGATGCTGGGGAGATTGAGATGAGAAAGATGCTGTGAAGAGAGAGAGAGAGAGAGAGAGAGAGATGCTAGGATGCTGAGAAAGAGAAGAGAGGGGTGTTGGAGAGAATAGAGATGAGAAAAAGATGCTGAGGAGAGTGAGATGAGAAGGGGATGCTGGGATTGAGAAGAGAACGAGATGCTGGAGTGCTGAGAAAGAGAAGAGAAGAAAGAGGTGTTGAGAGAAGAGAGAGAAGAGAAAAAGATGCTGAGGAGAGCAAGGGATGCTGAAGAGAGAGAGAGAGAGAGAGAGAGATGCTGGAATGCTGAGAAAGAGAAGAGAAGAAAGAGTTGTTGAGAGAAGAGAGAAGAGAAAGGGATACTGAGAAAAAGTGAAAAGTGAAAAGAGTGCAGCTGGACTTAACGTACCGGTGGAAGTCGTGTTCAGTGTCTTTGTTTTGATGTACTGTAACCTTTTGTCTATAACTCTTTTGTGCTCTTCTTTCAATTCTTTCCCTGTCTCTTGATATGCGGTGACTTCATGCTTTTAACTATCTATCCTGTTTTATGTGCTGTATGTTTTGATATACTGTGACTTTTTACGGATAACTCTTTCTCTGTCTCTTGATATGCTGTGACTTCATGCTTTTAACTATCTATTCCTGTTTTATGTGCTGTATGTTTTGTGGTGCTAAGTGTTCTAATTACCTTGTACGTATTCTGCGCTTTGGTTTAGTGTATATTTTCATTCTGAGTTTTAAAGAAATGCTAGTTTTTGGGCCATTTCGTAAAATAGAGATTGATACGTTTTATTGTAAGTTGTGGTCAATAAATATCTATATCTATCTATCTCTACCCATCCTTCCTTCCTTCTTTTCTTTCTTTCTTTCTTTCCTTTTCCAGTCTTTCGAAAGTGATCTAGGTTTTGTTCTTGGTTGGGTTTAAGTCGTCGCCTTTGCTGCTGACCTGAAACATTGCATCACACACACACACACACACACACACACACACACACACACACACACACACACACACACACACACACCAAAGGAAATGCTTGCCTCACCTCACGCCATCCCCCCCCACCACACACACACACACACGCATTATGACCCTACCCAGAAACGCATCGCTCCCTAGCAGGAATAACAATACTATCTTGAAAGGGCCTGTGTGTGTGTGTGTGTGTGTGTGTGTGTGTGTGTGTGTGTGCCCAGGGGTAGGTTAAAGTGGCATTATCGGGGAAGGGAAGGTCAGAGGTCACCAGGAGCCGCCCAGACCACTGCCACGAGACCAATCAAGGCTGCAGGGGTCACCGGGGGGGCGGGGGCGGCGGGGGGGGGGGGGGGGTAGGGGGTTAGGCCAGGGCGGGGTGAGGCGATGGGCGTTGATAGGAGGGTTGTGGGCGGGGACAGGGCAAGGCAGGGCAGGGAAGGGAAAGGAAGGAAGGGAAGAGAAAGGATGGGAAGGGAAGGGATGGGAGAGGAGGGAAGGGGAGAGAGGTGATTGAAGAGAAAGAAAGAGGAGGAAAGGGAAGGGAAGGGTAAGAGAAGGGAAGAGAGGTGATTGAAGAGAAAGGAAAAGGAGGAAAGAAAAGGAAAGGAACGGATGGGAAGGGAAGGGCAAGGTGTGTTTGTCCGGTTCACTATTGGTAAGGAATGGGAAGGGAAGGGATAGGAAGGGAAATGAAGGGAGGGGAAAGAAAGGGAAGAGAATGGAATGGAAAGGAAGGGGAAAGAAAGGAGAAGAATTGGAGGGCAGTGAAGGGAAAGGAAAGCAAGGGATGGAATGGGAAGGAAAAGAAAAGGAAAGAAAAGGAAAGGAAAGGAAAGAAAAAGAAGGAAAGGGAAGGGAAGAAAAGAAAAAAGCAGACGAGAGATGGAATGAGATAGGATGTTTGTTTGTTTGTGTGTGTGTGTGTGTGTGTGTGTGTGTGTGTGTGTGTGTGTGTGTGTGTGTAGGGGATGTGCTTCCTGTGAGTGTCATTTGTCTGTCAGTCTATCTATCTATCTATCTATCTATCTGTCTACCTATCTGTCTATCTGTCTGTATCGTTAGTGAAAGGCGAAGGAATGAAACTCGTATACAACATAACACCCTGATTGAGCATATTGTAATCTTGAATGTAACGTAAAATAATAATAATAATAATAATAATAATAATAATAATAATAATAAATAGTGGCAGTTCAATATATGTGTGTTTTGTCTCCTCAAATTTGTATACAGTAACATTTATTTATTTTTCCAATGCATACAGAGAAAATATTAAATTACAACTCATTCATTTCTTATTTTTATTCATTGCCTTTGTTAGCACTCACAAAGGGAAGGGACTGAATGATGAATGGGTGGAGGAGGAGGGAGGAGGAGAAGGAGGAGGAGGATATAGATAACCCCACTCCTCCTTCTCTCCTCCTCTCCCCCTCCTTCTCCTCCTTCTCCTCCATTGCACACACACAAACAACTATACTCTTTCCACATTCCATTACAAATCCTACAACGATACCAATAAACATACAGTACAATACAATACTAAAGAAAACAGTACATACCATCTATTGTATTTCCAAGTGTCTGTAAGAAAGCAAACTCATCAAGGCGCAAACATGGACTTCAATCCTCTCTGACCGTCTCTATAAAAGGATCCGCTAAAATAAAACCCCGAAGACAAGGTATCTAAGAGAAGGGGTTGTGAAAGAAGGGGGTTGGGGGTGAGGAGGGGGAGAAGAGGAAGGGGAAGGCAGGAGGGAAGGGAGGGGAAGGACATTTGGGTTTAGGGAGGTGGCAGAGGGAGGGGGGGAAGTCAAGGGGAAAGGGGGCAGGAGGAAGAAGGAGAGGGAAGGGAGGAGGAGGGAGGGAAGGGGATAAAGACAGGGGAGGGAGGGGAAGGGAGGGGGTCACTCTGGATATCTTTCGTCACTTTGTAGAGTTAAAATTCCAACTACTTATGTTTTTCTTCTTTTCTGGGTGACTGTGTGTGGGTGTGGGTGTGGGTGTGGGTGTGGGTGTGGGTGTGTGTGTGTGGGTGTGTTTGGTGAGTGACTTATTCTTGTTTTATTTATTTATTTACTTATTTTATTTATACTCTTATTTTATTATGTGTGGGAGAGAAAGCCTGCTAACTGTTTCTGTGTGTAACTGTGTGTCTTATTGGTGAGTGTGTCTGTGTGTGTGTGTGTGTGTGTGTGTGTGTGTGTGTGTGTGTGTGTGTGTGTGTGTGTGTGTGTATTCTTGGTTGAGTGGCTGTGTTTTTCTGAGTAATTGTTTGTGTAACTGTGTGTCTTATTGGTGAGTGTGTCTGCGTGTGTGTGTGTGTATTCTTGGTTGAGTGACTGTCTGTTTTTCTTAGTAACTGTTTGTGTGTGTCTTTTCTTGGGTGACTGTGTGTGTGTGTCATATTGATTGAGTGACTGTGTAATTTCTTGAGTAATAACCATGTGTGTCATTTATTGTTGAGTAACTGAGTGTGTCTTGTCTCGGTGATTAACTCTTGTTTTCTCTCGGCAGGTGTGGTGCATGAGGTGCCAGCGATCGGCAGTGATGGGGAAAGTGAAGAGGCCTCGGGTGCCAGCGACGAGGTGACTTCCCCCGTCAACGTCAAACTCAGGCAGAACAAGAACCGTCGCATCACACAGGAGGCGAGTATTGGGTTCACTTCTCTTGTAACAGTCAGAGTAAAGTAAAGCAGTAAAGGAAATAAAGGAGGAAAGTAAAGGAGTAAAGTCAAGGAAAGTAAAGGAGTAAAGTCAGGGTACTGTAAAGAATGGTAAAGGAAGCAGGTTAAGGGTCAGGTTTGGTTAGGTTAGGTTAGGTTAGGTTAGAAGAAAAGCCTGTTAAGTGATTAAAAGATTGGCAGACAATACATATTCACTAAAAAGATGACCATGTGTCTTTTTAAGGGTCAGGGTACTGTAAAGGAAGCAGGTTAAGGGTTAGATTAAGTTAGGTTAGGTTAGAAGAAAAGCCTGTTAAGTGATCAAAAGACTGGCAGACAATCCATTTTCACTGTGATAAAATTACCATGTATCTTTTTGAAGGGTCAGGGTACAGTAAAGGATGGTAAAGGAAGCAGGTCAAGGGTCAGGTTAGGTTAGGTTAGATCAGAAGTAAAGTCTGTTAAGTGATCAAAAGACTGGCAGACAATCCATTTTCACTGTGATGAGATGACCATGTGACTTCTTTTAAGGGTCAGGGTACAGTAAGGGAAGCAGCTCAAGGGCACTCACACATAAAATAGACCAGCTAAGTTAGTGGATCCCAGCATACTTGTACTCATGATCCTTTCCCAAAACTTGAAACCCACGCAACCCCCAGATATCAGCAGTTTGGTTGACATTTTAATTACACTAAGTTTTCCCCATAAACACCCCTCCTCTGCAATACCTTGTCTTATGGGTTTTATTTTAGCTGATCCTTTTATAGAGTTTCCCTTTGTGTAGGAAATAAAGTTTACCTAGTTCTTTCTTTCTTTATTATTTTATGGTAAAGGCTGCAGCTTAAGGGGGCAAAGAACAAACAAAAAAAAAGCACACTAATTACTGTTTCATGCCCCCAAAAATACCCTCTTGTTGCCCCCCAAAATACCCTCTTGCTCCCTCTCAACACTCACTCACAAGCATACAGCACTAGCAGAATAAAGCATAGAAAACAATCTCACAGTGCTAAGCTATAAAAGTAATTCTCCCTAAGCCATTCGTTTCTAGCAAGGCCTTATGCCCCCCTCAGCCAATCTTCCAGGAGTCCCCAGGGGGTCACAATCCACCAGTTAGGAACCACTGAGCGATCAATAGACTGGCACTCACACGACCCATTTTCACTGCAATGTCTCCACTCCAGGGCTGACCTTTCCCTTCCCTCTCCCACCCAGGATATCAATAAGAGATTATCCTTGCTGGCCGACCTGAATCTGCATGTTAGTTTGGTTAATATTATACACAGAGACTCACATGCAATTTCTCTTATTTCCCTTTGTGTAGGAAATAAAGTTGACCTATCTTTGACTTATCTTTCGGCCTCTCCTCTCGACTCTTTTGTGGGAGCAGTGAGTAGTGGCCTTTTTTTTTTCATTATTGTTTCCTTTTTTTTTTGCCCTTGAACTGTTTCCTCTACTGTAAAATAAAAAGTTCTTTCTTTCTTTATTGTTTTACGGTAAAGGCTGCAGCTCAAGGGTGGCAAAGAACAAACAATAAAAGCCCACTAATTACTGTTTAACGATCAATAGACTTAGCACGCAAACCTCACCCATTTTCTCTGTAATAAGCTGACCATGTATTGACTTCACTCTATATCTGACAGTTTCCTTCCCTTCCCTCTCCCCCACAGGATATCAACAAGAGATTATCCTTGCCGGCCGACCTAAGGGTTCCCGATGCATTCCTGCAGAAGACGTCAATCAGCCCGGAGGTGCCGCTCAGCCGTGCCTCCCGCAGACAATCGCTCTCAGAGATTGGCTTCGGCCGGATGGAAACATATACAAAATTAGATAAGTTAGGAGAGGTACGTATGGTCCTTGTATTAAATTAGATAAGTTAGAAGAAGTATGTGTGATCCTTATACAATATTAGATAGCTCAGGAGAAGTATGTTGTTCTGTAATGTCTTCCCTCTAAGCAAACACCCTAACCAACACCTCCTCCGCCCACAGGGAACATATGCAACAGTGTACAAAGGGCGGTCGCGGCTCACGGACAACCTGGTGGCCCTGAAGGAGATCCGGCTTGAGCACGAGGAGGGGGCGCCCTGCACTGCCATCAGGGAGGTCTCTCTGCTCAAGGAACTAAAACATGCAAACATTGGTGAGTTCGTGTCCGCCCCGCACGGCAAAATGTCAAAGGTCACGCACTGGAATGAGGCGAATGACCAGGCCTTTCCTGACCCTTATTTAAGCCTTGCCAGTGACATGTTTGAGAGTGTTCAGGATGTGGCTGATAAGGTATCACTGAAGCTTTATATAAATGAGGTGTATAGATAGGGATTCTTAGACAATTCCACCTCACATCAATTATTTATAAAGACAAAAAAAAAAAGGTAAAATGTGTTCCTATGAGTGTTTTTTACATTCATGGTACAGAGGCTTTGTCAAACTACCACCAGGGTCATCAAACTATCCATGGAACTGCCCAACAACTTCTATGAAAGCCTTGTTAATTGTGTCTGTAATGTTTAAATGTCTCCTATGAAAGAAGTGCAGAGCTAACTTCTACCAAGGAATATTTGAAGAATTTCCTGATTTTTTTCTTTGTCGCTGCCAGATACTTAATTTTAACCAATCTTTCCACTCTTTCAGTCACTCTTTCTTGCTCTTTTTCTCAGTCACTCTGCCAGATATTGTACTCCATCCAGCCCTTACTCTCAGTCACTCTTTCTTGCTCTTTTTCTCTGTCATTCTACCAGATATTGTACTTCATCCAACCCTTCCTTGCTTACAGTCACTTTCTTACTTTTTTCTTATTCAGTCAGCCAGATATTTTACTTTAATGAGCCCTTCCTCTCTTCCAGTCACTCTACACGATATTGTTCACACCGACAAGAGCCTGACGCTTGTGTTTGAATACCTAGACCGTGATCTCAAGCAGTACATGGACGAGTGTGGGGCACAGCTCTCAATGAACAATGTTAAGGTAAGTCTGTGTACGGTTACTCCAAATACTTAGCTTAAAAAGGGTATTTGATTGTTTCTGTGCTGTAATGAATTGAAAGAGAGGAATGGAAGATAAGAAACAGATAAGGTGTGGAAGAATGTAAAAAAGAAGCAGTTTAGGAAAGTGTTGGGAGGAAAGGGATGAGAAGAGGGAGAAAGAAAAGGAATATAGAAGAGATGAAGCAGATGCCCTCCCTGACAGACAACCCTCTCTATTTATCTTAGTCTAAATAAACCACTAATGTTATGTTCGTGTGTATGGCAGATCTTCCGGTTTTATTGCCGCAGATGCCATTCCTTACAGGCCACCCTCCCCATTCATCTGTCTAAATAAATCTCTAATGTTATGTGTGTATGTGTATGTGTGTGTGTCTGTGTGTGTGTGTGTGTGTGTGTGTGTGTGTGTGTGTGTGTGTGTGTGTGTGTGTCAGATCTTCCTGTTTTATTGCCTCAGATGCCAATTCTTATGAACCACCCTCCCCATTTTTCTAAGTCTAAATAAATCACTAATGTTATGTGTCTGTGTGTGGGGCAGATCTTCCTGTTCCAGCTGCTGCGAGGGCTTGCCTACTGTCATCAACGGCGGGTCCTTCACCGCGACCTCAAACCTCAGAACCTACTTATTAATGACCTCGGGGAACTCAAGGTTAGTGTCCACCCTCAGCCTCATGATGGATACTTGTGTGACTCGAACCTGAACCTGACAATAAAAAGATGTAGCATGACTCAAATGATCCTGAACCTGGCACTGGAAAGATATAGCAGGACTGTTTTATATAAAGTCTCATTAGTAAGAAAGCGTTCATGAGTTTTCTGAGTCAAATTTAAACCTGACAGTGGATAGATGTAGCATGACTCAAATGATCCTGAACTTGGCAATGCATAGATATACCAGGACTCTTTGTTGTATAGAAAGTCTCATTAGTAAGGAAGCATACATGAATGTTCTGAGTCAACACCTATAGTAACTCTCTCTTCCTTGCAGTTGGCGGACTTTGGCTTAGCCCGGGCCAAGTCTGTTCCCACCAAGACCTACAGCAATGAGGTGGTGACGCTCTGGTACCGGCCTCCCGACGTGCTCCTGGGCTCCACCGAGTACTCCACACAGATCGACATGTGGTGAGTTGTCCGCTTCTTGTAAGTGAGGAGAATAAAAATATAGGAGAGGTAGGAATGGACAAAAACAATACCTAATGAATTTACAGGTGACGATTGACTTTTGCTTTATACTCATCACTGTCAACACACATTACAGCATAGGAAAAGCATGGAGGTCAATAGGTTGACTGCCTCTCTGCCACAACAAGTTCATCTTCCTATTCTGCTTACAGCCTAACCAAGTCATGAGCTACATATTTCTATATATATCTTCTGTACACTGCGATCACTCTAGGAACTTAAGGTACAAAGTAAGAAACAACCCTGTTAAATAAGAAACAAAAGGCTTCATAATAATAATATATATGTCCCTGGTAGCAATAATACAGAGACAGAGTAAGAGCTCAAAACACATGTAGATAATGAGGAGTTACTACTAAAAGAAGGAATAAACAGTAGGAGCACAAGAGGACACAGTAAAAAATTGAGGAAAGGAAGATGCTTGAGAGACATAAAGAAATATAGCTTCCCACAAAGAAATATAGAGGTTTGGAATAGACTAAGTGAGGATGTAGTATCAGCGAAGAATATGCAAAACTTCAATAAGGAAAAGTTGGACAAATACAGATACGGAGACGGGACCACATGAGCGTAAGCCGAGGCCCTGTAAAGCTATAACTAGGTAAATACACCTTATAGCAGAGAAAGCACACAGGTCATTAGGTTAACAGTCCCCTCACCTTATCTTCCCAGGGGCGTGGGCTGCATCATGTACGAGATGATCAGTGGGCGGCCGCTGTTTCCTGGGGCCACCGTGGAGGATGAGTTGCACTTGATCTTCCGCACGCTGGGCACCCCCACGGAGAGCACCTGGCCGGGCATCAGCTCCAACGAGGAGTTCAACCAGTACAGCTTCAGCTCCTACCAAGGGGAGACGCTGCTGGCCAGGGCTCCGCGGCTGGCCCATGACTCCGCCTCGGGCCTCCTGTCAAAGTTCCTCTTGGTGGGTGTTGGTTTTTGGACTTGTTTTGGTGTGTGTGTGTGTGGGATGTCTTGTTCAGATTGGAGGAGTGGGATTTGTTGTGCTTTGATTGTTTTAATTCTTGAGTATGATTGTTTTAGGTCTTCAGGGTTGGTACAAGTTGTTTTTGTGTGTATGTAAATAAGTCTTGTTCAGAATGGAGTGTTGGTATTTGATTTGTTTTGAGTTTGTGAGATGATTTTGATTGTTTTAGCTCATAAGTATGCTTGTTTTAGTTAGAGTTTGTGATTGCATTATTATTATTTTGGCTCTTCAGTGTTGTTTTGAGGTGTTTTTGTGTGTGTATGAATGAGTTATTAACAGAATGGAGACATGACATTCGTTTTCATTTGAGTTTGCAAGGGTAATATTGTTTTAGCTGTCAAGTTGTTTTTGTGGGTATATGAATGAGTTATAATTAGAATGGAGTAATGGCTTTTATTTTATCTTTAGCTTGTGAGTGTATCATAGTCATTTTAGCTCTGCCATCAGTAACTCATCTTTTCCTCCGCAGTTTGAAGCCAAGAAGAGGATTTCGGCCGCCACCGCACTCAAGCATCCCTTCTTTGAGTCCCTCGGCCACACCATTCACACACTCAAAGACCGTGAGTTCATTATTAGTTCAGCGCCTTAAGTAACTGTTCATTTAGCCTGCATGCCCTTTGGGAAATGTGTTGAAGGCATTTGGTGTTTGTATTGTTGAAGAATCAGACATCATATGGAGCTCTTCTCTTGCCCCGGATCAGAAATGTGCACCTTTTAATGTGAGATAAGCAAGTGTAAAGCAATGGCCAGGTTTCCACACACTAATGATAATTGTAAGTACACACAATTTCCTATCAGTCATTGTTGTTTGTCTTTCCAGAGGACTCCATCTTCTCATGCCCGGGCCTCATCCTTACCCGCGACCACAACTACAAGGTCCCCAACGGCAACCAGGCCAAGACGCGCCGGCAGAGCATGCACTTCTGAGCCGGGCTTGTGAGGCACCGCCTTGCCCTCATCTCCGAGAACCAGTCCCTGAAACATGATACTGATAGTGCTATAACTTGTAGACTCAGTGCCCAGAACATTCAGAATCACCTTCTCTAACAGAGGTTCTTCTGTAGAGGGGAAATACTCACTTTCTGGGTGGAGAAACTGCTGGGATGTGACTTTGAAAAAGAACAAAAGCCGAGACCAATAGCCTGCTGTGAGCTGTGAGTGATCCGTGCTGACCGCGGTGTGACCGTGGCGTCAGACTGTGTGTTTGGTCCACGCTGTGAGGTGGTTTGTGGGAGGCAAGTCATCAGTGTTCACTACTGTATCAGTAGACTCTACCAGTCTAGTGGGGTTTCTAGAACCTTTAGTTTGAACAATGTAGTCTTTCAAATATATTTAGAAATCTAGCCTAAAATTTTCTGATGTAATAAATTGTTTCCTGGCCCTACTCTGTAAAATTCCCAGACTGGTTACTCCCAAGGGCTTGAGGTAGTGATCTGCGGGTCAGATGTCTCGACTACCAACTTCCATTACGGTGATCACAAGCCCCAGACCTGCGTCCCGCGCTGGATGCTTCACAAGAATGCAAGTGGAATAACTCTGTGATGATTCGCTCAATGTTCTCTGAAAATGCAAGCTAGATAACAGCCTAGTATTTATGAGGAAAATGGTGTATAAGTCAAGAGTAGACAAGAGTAACACATCGTCAAGAAACTGAAGAACTAAACTCGACGACAGTTTGATCCTCATTAAATTCTGTCAGGAAATTTGTGATAGGGTAAAGTATCAAATTGTACCCCACTCCCCTCTTCGTTTTAACAATGTGCAATGTATAGTACTTCAGTTTCCTCATGGACTCTCGATCCCTGAGCTCCATGCAAGTGTCTCATTTTTTCATTTTGTATCGTTGCCATATAGGCCCTCTTTCCTAATTAAATAATATGTTGAAGATTATGTGATATGTAACTTAATAATAAAGTTTTCCGTTGTAAGACATGACACACATTTTGGTACGTATCTCAGTCCCACGTCTCTGTTCCGTCTTGGTTTGTTCCGATCACTTGACTGTAGGTTTGTGGTACCTGAAAACTCTCAACATACCCGAGGGCGCGGCGCACTGCCCCTCCCGCACTCCGGCAATAATTCCTGGGTCTCCGCTGCCCATACTGTGTAAAAGAAACATTTAGTACATTTATGCTCAATGATAGGTCTTTAGTAATGCTAGTCCCAAGGTTGAGCATAAAGAAATTAGAGGGCTTAGTTTACAGTTGCGTCCCTGTCATGCCTGAATGTATCCACCACAAGCTTGGTATTCTGAACGTAAGAAACGGAGGAACATTTTGGAATAGGATGAAGGAGTTTGTTATAAGCATTCCAAATATATTATGTATTCCTATATAAAGACTTAAGCATTCAATTTAACTGTTTACCTGTTCCTTAGGGATGACATGTGACCAATGTGTTTACATACCATTACTTTCCTTCTTTGTACAAATTCTATAATTCCACAAACTTCAGATCAAGAGTATCCAAATCATTAACAAGCCGACTAATAATACTCCCCAGTTGTGTGGTAGCGACTGATCAGTTATGTGAAAGTTGCCTGAAGTTAAGGTTTGGTAAAAAATATATATATTATAATAGTTATAGGTAGAATTATCTTTGAAGATACTTCAGAACACTAGTTCATATAACCTTATTTTATTATTCCTATAGATTGCCTAAATTGATTGACTATTTAGTGGCTGCGGTCACCCTTGAACCAATGAGGCCTGCTTTTATATTCGTCCATTCCCAAAGCTATAATGAACCAACCTAGCGAGGACACTTACATGGCTCAGTCATCACCAGCGTGTGTTGTAGGCAACTGTGGACTTCAGCAAGGACTTGCAGTATGATCCTACCCAGACTTCCTCATAAAGAAAACACATCCTCATCAGTATGCCATGTATGTTTAGAAATGAGCTCATTCTATTTTTGAACAGGTGTCAACTATGACTATAATGTATATTTTCAACTATTTCTATCATAGGTTGAAGAACAGCATGACATTGTGTCAATATGTCCAAAGTGAATAAAGAAAATCTTAAGGTATTGGTATCAACAACCTTTATTTTAAGAAATGACAACACTAAAATTATCAGTCACTAACAACAAGAATGAGGCAACACACAAACCAGCTGGAGGGCTCCTGGGACTGTTGGGTGTGCTTCCCTTGTCATGTCCAGGCCGTGCACACCAGACACCAGCTTCAAGGCTGAGGGTAAAGTTTCCATAGAATTAACAACTTATCATGAATCCTGATTAGCTGCTTGATGCAGAAAGGATGACTTTTAGCCATACAACAAAGGTAAGTAGTGAGTCCAGCTCAGTTATATCATCAAGGCCAGGCTGCGCTGATGTGGGATTTAAAAACCCGCGGGCGAACCAGCCTTCTCAGCTGTGCGATTTATGATTCCGAAATACGATGATCAGGTCATCTCAAGGAACGCCAAAAACATCTGTAATCAATGATTTTAGTAAGAATTATGCCTGAATATCGTTTTTTCGTGTAGGTGCGAGAGAATAGGGTCAGAAATCGGGAAATATCTGCAGCACTGGGGCGAACCCATGGAGGTAGAATTGGTGGAGTCATTCATTGAGGTGAGGCCGACGAACTCAAATTTACGGCCAAAAGATGGGGGTGGGCGAGCCTGGCCGAGCCCATTAAGAGGGAGCCTGACCTGACAACACCTGACACCTGGCCGCAAAAATGACAGCTCGGGCGGATTCACTTGCTGATGTCGACTCCACCAATTCTACCTCCATGGGCGAACCCGAGGCGGATCACGTGGTATTGTTTACAAACACACGAGGCGGCGGTGGTGGTGGCGGAGGCAGAAGAAGCCACGTGAGGCCATAACACACCATTCCCAGAGCCTCAACAGCCTCCAGACTCGGGGAATAGCCGCGAGGCCTCCCCAGAATGCACACAGACGGCCGGCAGTGTGAGGTGTGTCGCGGGGCGGCTGCCAAGTACAGGTGTCCGCGGTGCAGGCTCCAGTAGTAAGTCACGACACCCGCCACTATAGTAACCTAGACTCGTGTGAACGTATTGGTGCTTTGATGATAAGTTGAGGCTTTCAGACTAGGTGTAGGTAAGAAGACTCAGAGAATATTAGTGATGGAAAACATTATGGTCTGTGGCGAGGACAGGTATCTTTGTCCATTGGGCCTGTGGGTTAAGAGCCCTCGACCCTGGAACACTGCTTCTCCAGGTAACCATTTGTCGACTAGCTTGAGAGGGAAGATAAGAAGTTAGCTGTGTGCTGGTTTCCATGGGCCACCAAGACTGAACTCAGGCCTGTGGATTGGTAACGAGGTGTGCTGACCACCACCACCACAGAGGCACTGATAGTCCTGACACAATTTTTTTTCACTAAAATTGGGCTATGCAGGCAGTATGTGTGTGTGTGTGTGTTTAAATACTGTTTTGATAAGCATGAGACTAACTATTTCCTCTCCTCACCTTCAACAGCTGCAGTGTTGGGTGCTACAAGACCCACCAGAGTGAGCTGTGCCGGCCCGCCCAGCCCCCATCCCGCCAGGAGGTGCAGGACACTGAGGCCCGCACCTCTAGGCAGCAAGTCCTTTTCCCCACGGATGACACTGTTCCTCCCCGCACGCTGGAGAAGCTGAGTAAGTACATACAAATAACTATTGATGTTGAAAGTACTATTTTTATTTTAGTTTATATGCTCACCCATCCTGAACTTATAGAAAATATGGAATGGTGGATGTTGTTCTAATGTGTATTCAGATGTATGATATGATTTTGTGGCCATTAAATTTGTGTGTATCTATCTATCTATAAAAAAAAATATAGCTTATGAGAGCCATGTGATGGGGAGGGAGGTAGTAGGGATATATTCATCATTATATTATTATGATTAGTAGTAACATCCATGAAAGGGCATCAAAGGAAAAAAATTACAGACCCAAATAGAGTCCCTTTGATGATCATGATTGGGCATTGATATGAAAAGACAGTGACAATAAGGTAAGAAAAAAAAGAATAAAATAAGGGGCACAAAAAAACATGAAGGATACATCTCACCTACAGGAAAAAACGACAAGCTGAAAGCCCTGCTCGGCAACCCACACCTTCAGGATATGCTTGGTGAGGTGGACGGGGCCGCCAACGCTCAGGTGGCGATGCGGCGGGCAATGGTAGAGCCGATCTTCACCGAGTTTGCGGACGTTGTGCTGGGCGTGGTGGAGCCTGACCTCGAGGCTGCCAACGCTCCTCCACCCAAGAATAAGAGGGAGGCAAAGTAAGACACTACACCATAGCTATCTTTACCTTGACACCATTGTAATGCCTGAAAAAGAGAAAAGAGAGTCTCATTAGATCGCAGGGCACTACACCATGGCTCTTCAAAGTATTGCATTGCGAGGGACTATACTTACTGGGTTTCACTGGGTCACATTCACTTACTGGGTCACATTTTCCTTACAAAGATAACCACATACCACACAGCAGGAGACTCATAGATCTTAGGGCTGTCAGAAGGCTTGTAAAAGGTTCTCCAGGGTAATGCGTGTAATAAACTGGGTCTAGATAAAAAAACTGAACACTTTTTTTTCCTTCCATCCAGTGTGTTATAGATTGTCAGCGCACATTAAGATAAAAAGCACTGCATAACTCTTTCAAACATAAGTGTATCAAGGCACCGCTCCACCCGAAATTGACCTCTCTTTTGGCTACTCTTTACTTTTATCTTTTATGAGAGTGGCGAGTAGTGGACTTTTTTTTTGTACTCTTTTTGTTGCCCTTGAGCCGTGTCTGATGTAAAAACAAAACAAAAACATACTTCTTATCATACTCGCCACCCTAGAGTTCTGTGAAGAGGGGCGTGGCTCATCTTAACCACACGCTTGTATTATCTTTGTATAGACTCATATGCAGCGTGTTACAGTTTCAGTTTGCCGGCTCACGTTAAGATGGATAATTACAACCTCCTTCACACACTCTTCTTACTTGTCATACTCGTCACCCTATAGTTTTGCGAAGATAGGCATGGCTCACCTTAACCACGTACACCCTCGTATCATCTTTGTATAGAGTCATATGCAGCGTGTTGCAGTTTGCCGGCTCAGGTTAAGATGGATAATTACATACGATACCTCCTTCACACACTTCTTACTTGTCATACTCGTCACCCTAGAGTTCTACGAAGATGGGCGTGGCTCACCATAACTACACGCTCAATCCCTCCTAGAATGACTTATTCGCAGTGTGTTACAGAAACCCGGCGCATATTTAAGACGAAAGATTACATAACCCTCAAGTCAGGTTCACGGAGGCGGGCGCGGTACCGAAAAATTGAGGCTAATCGAGAAAGGAAACCCTGAGTTGCAGTTTCATTGTGAGGGCGAGGCGCGGCTATTTAGGAAAGGAAACTCGGAAACCCCACCCACCACCCGCAGCCTCCCTCCCCGTCACCCTCCTTCCCTCCCTCGTGTCACGGGTTCCAGCGCCCCTCGGCCTTGGTCACTGAGGGAAACGACTTGGACGAGCCGGTGACGGGCGGTCTTTACGTGTGTAGTGTTGCTCACGCCGGCGGTGGTGGCGGATGGAAGCTGTGCCCGCCTAATGGCCATACTGGTGCTTAGCAATCGGGTTGTTTAAAGTTAAAGAGATAAAGAAAAGTTAAGAGTGTTAGAACGTAAGAATTCAAAACAAGACGTGTAATGGCGATGCTTTATTTTTGTTGACACTGGTCCATATCCTGAGACTTGAGCATTTATAGCAAAAGTTCAACAAGTTAGAACGTTAAGAATTCAAAACAAGAGGTGTAATGGTGATGCTTTATTTTTGTTAACACTGGTCCATATCCTGAGACAGTTGAGCATTTAGCAAAAGTTCAACATGTTAGAACGTAAGAATTTAAGATGAAAGGTGTAATGACGATCCTTACCGCTTATATCGCTTTATTTTGTGCTGGAGTGTGTTATTCTGTTTACCCTGTGGTTGCATGTCCGAAAGACTTGTGCGTGTACGTGTGTTGTTGTGTATTGCGTCAGTGCGTCAGGCAGGCTTCATAGCGCTGAGTTGGCGAAGCGAGAAGTGTTCGTTGCGAGTCGCCCTTCATGCCAGGCTGTCCTCAACGAGCTAACAAATTCGCTGACTATACCCGGTACATACCTCGCCGCGTGGAACTTTCATATCAGTAATAGCATTGATCCCATGGCTACATTATCAATAGAACGGTAGATCCTGCCAGGAGGTACTTAGGATGGGAAGGGGGCCTGCATGGAGATTAGCCCGGAGGATCCCCTGGGTTTAGCGTCGTAGGGTGGGCGAGGCGACGCGTTCCCCGGCGTATGCTTTCACTGATTGATTGATACCTTATCGGATATCTTAATACAGTGCTGTCATATGTGCATTCAAAGCTAGTCTCTTGATATTCTTAACCTCTTGTGATAGGATTAAGTGAAAGCAAACGGAAGGTAAATGCAGACGTAAAATGTCAACGTGTAAGGCGTCTCCAGTCTGTGATCATTAAGCCGAGTGTGACGTTAATGTGTGTGCGTTCCCCTCCACCACAAGTCCCTGTCTGCACACACACACACACACACACACACACGTTGGCATTGACCTTGGTTCGCTCCTCCCGCCGGCGTCATAAATCGTGCGAAAAGTTCTCATGAGGAATGCGCTGCTTGCTTCCTGTTGAGGTGGTGAGGTGGTTTTGTAGCCTTGACGCGTTGACAGAACAGACGTCTTGAAGCTGCAATCTGGTTTACCAAGAATACGCAGCAGTCACCCACGGGAAGCGACGCACGGACCGTGACGATCAGAGTCCATGGCTAAAGTCCTTCTTCCCATAGGCACAATGAGGCTGTTGTTCTATTTCCTCTTGTGCTTTGTTGGGTGTTCCTCCTCCTCCGCCTCCTGTCCCTTTGTCGGGTGAAAATGAGAAGAGAATTGAAATTGTGGACTCATGCCTCGTTTTTTGTTAGTTTGTTTTACATATTAGTCTTAAACTTTATTACTTCTTATATGATGTGAACTCAGGTTTTTATTTATCCTTTGTCATTTGGGAAAAGGAGAGAGAGAGAGAGAGAGAGAGAGAGAGAGAGAGAGAGAGAGAGAGAGAGAGAGAGAGAGAGAGAGAGAGAGAGAGAGAGAGAGAGAGAAAAACACGTGTCACCTTTTGCCAGATAAATGGACCTAGGCGATGCTGTGGTCATGTTACGAGTATAGCCACGGTTTTCCAGCAAGTTATCAATACGTTAATGTCAGCTCTTCATTCTTCATTTAGCTCTAAGTAACCCACACGTCACTCCTGCATAGGTAGTGGGCGTGTGCGTGGTGGTGGTGGCGGTGGTGAACGCGGCGCCCCACCACAGCTCGGGGAGGCACCTGCGCGTGGCTGACGGGACACTGACGGGGGGTGGAGGCGCGAAGGTGCTGGCGGCGGCGCGGGGGAAGCGGAGCGTGACCAAGTTTGACGAAGGTAAAATGTTAGGGCAGATGTATTTTTCCCCTGAGAATAAATGCTGTGTTGTATAAGGATAGGATAAGGACAAGGGTAGGATAAGGACATGATTTTTCCCCTACCAAGAAAAGATGTGTTAAGAATAAGGGTATTATAAGAATAAGATAAAATTTCTTTTCCCCAACATATAAGATCTATTGGATAAGGATAGGGTAGGATTTTTCCCCTACGAATTAAAGATGTGTTACAAAAGGATAGGGTAAGGATAGGATAGGATGATCTTTTCCTACGAATAAAAAAAAGCATTGAATAAGGATAGAATAGGATGTATTTCCCCGACGAACAAAAAATGTGTTAATTAATTTAGATACAAACAAACAAACAAAAAAGATTAAGGCTGTATCATATGTCTTGTTTTCTTCTTTTTTTTTAACCGTGAAGCCTTAAAATATAACAAATCCATAACATACATAACAAGGCCATTGTCACTCTACACTTTCATCTCCAATCTTGCGCTAAATGTGACAAATATACGCAAGGTTATATTTCCATGCTATTTTCTCTGTACTTGCTTCCGTTTTTGCATCAGGTCAAGCAAGATTATATATTACGTGCGTGTATTTTCAAGGCCAATAGTTTCCTGGTCTTCCTTCCCCTCCTCGTGTCCTTGTGTTAAGAATATAGCAACAAAAATCAAGGGAGGCTATTTTGCGTGTTTTCTTTGTTTCAGTACATTTTTTATTTTTACTTCGTAGTTGAAATAAAGAAAAGAATACAAAAACAACACATCAGCACCTTAGTATACTTTTTTTTCCTCCATTTGTCTTCAATTTTCTTTGTTTATTACGCTTCATTTTCCTACGTAGCTGAAAAACAAAGAAAAAGTACAACCAAAAACACATCAACACCTGAGTAGCCTACATTTTTTTCCTTCCTTTTGTCTTTAGTATAAAAAAATCCTTCGAGGGGGAGTTATGGGATCATCTTTTTCGTTTTCTTTCTTTCGTTTCTTTCATATTCTTTCCTTTTTTCACATTTTTCTTGCTTTATTCCCTTTTCTCTACTATTTTTTAAAGCTCCCATATCTTTTTCTTCGTTTCATCCCTTTTGCAGAGGAGTGTGGCTAGTGGAAGCTGCTATCATTTCCTTTACTATTTTTAAAGCTCCCATATATCTTTTTTTTCGTTTCCTTCCCTTTGCAGAGGAGTGTGACGAGTGGGAGCTCCTATTATCGCCGTCGAGGAAGCGTCCACACCAGCAGGGAGGTGAGGAGTGAGGAGTGATCGCAAGGCCGTGTGTGACAAATGGCTTACGTATAGATGTGAGGATTTGATGGAGGAGTACAGGAAACATGGGAGAATATTTAGTATCAGTCTTAGTTTTGTCTACTTTTGTTTCTGATGATCGTTCTTTTCTTCCTCTTTCTTCATTTATATATTGACGAAGGTAAAATGTTAGGGTAGATGTTTTTCCCCCTATAAATAAGAAATATGTTGAGTAATAATAGGATAAGGATATGATTTTTACCCCAACAAATAAAAGATGTGTTAAATAAGGAAGGGATAGAGATAAGGCTAGGATATGGATAAGTGTATGATAAGTGTATTAGGCCTATCCTTTTTCGTTCTTTTTTTCTGCTCTTTCATCTTTTTCCTTTTCTTATCTTACTTTTTATTCATCTATTTGTACTATAGCTCAGTATATACGTCTTTTTAATCGTTTTCTTTCCTTCCTTTTCTCTTCCGTTCTTTCTACCTTTCTTTCATTTTTTTCATTTACTTATTTTTATAGCTCAGTAGGTATCTATATCTCTTTCGTCCTTTCTTTCCTTTCTTTCACATTTTCCTTTTCTCTCTTATCTTCCTTTTCCTTCATCTATTTATAAAGCTCTGTATATATTTTCCTTTTTCGTTTTTTCTCTTCTGCAGGTCCTGATGATGCCACGAGGAAGAGGGAGGCGCTGGAGGTCGACGTCGGCACGGGGATAATCGTTCAACCAGGAGGCATAACGACGCAGCGCCCATTCCGCTTCCCGCAAAACCGCCCCTTCACCCCTATCGGGCCTGACACCACCACCCAACGACCCATCAACTTCCCCAATCCTAGACCCCAACGTCCTCAAGCCACTCCCTCACCCCCAGTTGGTCCCACGCAGCCACAGCCTCCTTCCACGATCTATCACAACCCGTTTTTCCCCACTAATCTTTTCCCATCGTCCAGACCCAACCCTTTTTCCCCTACTCCAATTACCCCGGGCCCAGTTCCTCCAAGCTTGACTCCTCAACCGGTACTCCCTTCAGGTTTTACCCCAGGGCAGACCACACCGAACTCTCTCTTCCCTGGTTTACCCACTCGGAGACCCAGCTTTACCCTCCCATCGAATCTAGGACCAGACTATATCCACCCTACGACACTCCGCCCGAGGTACCCAGGAGGTTTCCCTTTCTCTGTGGCCCCGACTACGCGAAAACCATGTAGCTGCCGGAACCACACGAGTCCCACCGCCCCCCCTCCGGTCCTTTTCACCCCTGCGGCTCCTATCGGGCAGCCAGTCTCCCCTGCCACACCACAGATTTTACGCCCATCACCTGTCCCGTCGCCTGTCACTCCACGCCCACAGTTCCCCACACTACTTAGAGGCCGACGCCCAACGGTAGCTCTTGGACCGCCTGCTACCCAGCGCCCACGGTTCCCAAGTTTTACAGGAGTCCGCCGCCCATCACCTGTCGGATCGCCTGTTGCCTCACGCCCGCAGTTCCCCGATCGCTCTTTCAACATTCCACGCCCTATTACGCCTCTTCCTGGGGGTTTCGGGGCTACTGTGAGACCGAATTTCACCCCCTTCACCTCTTTCCCCAATAACCAAGCTCGCCCTATCATCATTGTGCCTTACAACCCGCAAAATGTCATCGGTGTCAATACAAGGCACCCGACGTCCAACTTCTTGCTGCCTCGTTTCCCCGATCGTCAGCCAACCAACGCGCGAGGCTTCGTTCCCGCCCCATCGCCTCTCAGAGTGTATTACATCAATCAGGCGAGGCAACAAGCTCCCAAAGAACAAATCAAGCTTAATGAAACCACAGAAAAATGACCCCATTCGTGATCCCAAAGGAGAAATCGAGATGAAGGAGACCAAAGAGGAATGACTTGACTCCGGCCGTTCGTGGGTCGCTCAAGACTGCTTGTTAAACGCCGTGCCAGGTGTAATGCGGCCTCCAAAGGTGTTAAGAACAGTTTTTTCGTATAAAGTTTCTCTGGTTTCTGCTTCAAGAGTTAAAATAGAACATGTCATTGATTTGTATGGGACAGGTATGTATATGTGTGTGTATGGTAGCTTCTGGAGATGAATAAAACTTAATTGGAAAGCACCGTAGTGTAGTTTGTTACCGCCTATTAATAGTTTTGTGCATTAGAGGCAGTTAAAGGTATAATAGTTACTGATATCATTCGTATAGCAAAGCGTAGACGAGTCTGTCACCGCTGCCTTTTAACATTCCACTTCGTCCTGCATTGCTCAGTTTGTCATGGGTCCTCAAAACTTATAGTACACACCCAAAGAAAAAAGAAACTAGCGCCATTTCATATCTCAAGTGTCTCATTCACCTTTTCGAAACTCCCAACTCCCTTCTAGACGCGGTGGAGAAGGCGAGATGAGTTCAGTTTTGCCTTGGAAGTGGTGCTGGTGGAGGATGTGGTGGTGCTGGATAATGTGGAGGAGGTGAGTTAATTAGAAATATAAGTAATTAGTATAATGGAGAGATGAGCTTAGTTTTGCCATGGAAGTGGTGAAGGCTGTGTGGTTGCCGGTTGGGTTGGAGATTATGGTGGTGAGTTTAATAGTAATGTAAGTGTGAATATATATACGTGGGATAACAAATTAAGTAATATATTAAGTCTCTTCACGCAAATAACAGCAAGCAAATTCTAAGATACTTCAACAAGTTACTCATCCTCCCTTGTTAGATAGGAAGTCTCGTTAGTAAGGAAGCATATATGATCTTGCTGAGTAAGGACATATTTTAACAATGCTGAGGTTAGAGAAGCTTGAGGAACACATGTCCAATGGTGAGAATTATGAGTACAAAACGGAGTAAAGATGAATGAGATGAGGATGCTGGGCCTACGCTGATGATGGAAAAATCTCGTTATTAGTTTCCTATGTGGGTCATTACCTTCTGCTATAAGTACCTATTACTTAATTGTTTCCTCATATACAAGCAAACAAACGAGTGAGAGAAGAAAAATAAGGTAGACAAAAGATGATTCATGTCTCTGTGATCTGGGAAACCGTCTTATAGATACGTGTATGTGACCGTATTGTGACAGTGATGGTGACTGTTCTTGGGCTCGTTATAAAGGCTGCAGTAACTATTAAACGGATATAATAACCTAGACTAGTAGAGAAACACAAGCCAGTCAGACACAGACCAGCTAAATAATAACATCTCAAATACGTACAAGGAAACAAGAGAGCTGTTACAAAGGTAGATCTCCCCTGTCCACATTGTCTCCCCAACCAAGACCATAAAACTACCTGTAACTTTTCGTGTGGGTCTTTACCAAGGAGATTACAGTGATACATTAATCTGTTGGGCTTTACCGTGGCTGGGCTGGTGCTGGGAAGGTCATCCTGTGCCTTGGTGCTGATTAAAGGTGTGTAAATAGCTAATTGTCCTTCCCATAGACCTGTACAGCTTGTTTTTATATTAAGGATGGCAGTGTAATGGTTATCTTGTCTTGTTCAGTGTATTTGGGACCTTATATCTGCTTTGTGTGTCTTAGAATAAGGTATTAAGGAGTAGGAGTATTGCTGTCACTTCACTAGGAGGGAGGGAGTGGATAGTTTACCTGTTATTTTTTAGTATTACATTGATTGATAGTTTATTGTTGCAAGTAGAAAGCAGAGAAGGGAGGAACATGTCGATTAACCCAGTAGCTGAGGGGATCATGTTTCTTAAAGGCCCCTTAAAGTGAGAAAAATGAGAAAAAATCATCACTCGCACAAATCATTTCCTAATATATATCAATGCATTTGTGATCAGTTTATGCATTATCTATTTTTTGGTGGCTTATATCATGGTAAAAAGTTGCTGGTACACGGTAAAGCCACAAATTTGGCCCGTCGCTGATACACGGTAAAGCCACAAATTTGGTCCGTTGCTAGTACACGGTAAAGCCACAAATTTGGCCCGTCGCTACTACACGGTAAAGCCACAAATTTGGCCCATCACTGGTACACGGTGATGCCACAAATTTGGCCCGTCAATGGTACACGGTGATGCCACAAATTTTGTCTGTTGCTGCTTCTGGGTTAACAATCAGCTAAAGGGATAGAAAAAGAAAGGGCCCGCTCAGGTTAGTAATAATTATATATGTGACAGCAGAAGAGAAATTTTTAGGTTAAGATTGGTTTTATATTGCACCTATAATGTTCCCTCTCCTACTGTACCTTGCAATTTAATAGAGTTTTTCAGTGTTATAAATTGTTACATCATGGTTAGCTTAGTTTAGTTAGGTTACTTTAGTGGTAAGGGAACTTGGTGAATGCTGGACAGTGAAATGGTCAAGCCTATCAGAGAGACCTTAACCTGTCCGCTGCAGTTGGCACAGATTTCGCCTTCACTGGTAGCCTGGAAACATATACTCCCAGGTCTTTCTCTGCCTCTGTGGTGGATAGTAGAGTGTTTTCCATGTGGTATTGGTATGCTGGATATCCCTTCCCAAGGTGCAGGACTTTACAGTTTTCTTCATTGAATTGTAGCAGCCACTTTTTGTTCTATCCCTGTAGCTTGGTGATGTCTTCTTGTAGGAAATCTGCAGGCAAGGGGTTAAATGCGATGTGACATTCAGTTTTAATTTCAGATGGCTGGTAAGGAAGGTCCAGAACCCTGCAAGTGCCCCAAAGACTCCAGTGATGTCCTGTCAATGGTGAGTGGAACAAGATTACAGATTAAAGCTAAGGATGTGTGTGGCCTTGGTGCTCATCTCCTGCACATTGGCCCTTAAGGTTGCGGTAGGAAATAACCTATTACCGCGGGACACAGGGCCAGCGTGGAAACATATTTATTATTGCTTATGAAGAAAAGTGCGTATTATATATTTTGAGATTTTTATAGATGACAATATTATACAGAATTAAATGTGTAATCAAATACAAATACAGTTAACCCTTGATATAACAGACTAATTGGGGGGGAACTAAGTCCGTTAATGCCGAAAGTTCTCTTGGTTGCTCCCCGTGGATTTCTGACCCCCTGACCTTGTCCATTATATCTGAAATCCGTTATAAGTGGGTCCGTTATATCGAGGGTTTATTGTACACATTATTGTATACATAATTTATATAGAGGGCATAAAGTAAAAATTCAGGCCCTTGAAAATCATTATGTGGATCATACAACTTCATCCTAAGCAGTAAAACAACCAAAATGTAGCCAAAGCACATCACAGTTAGTTTATGATTACACAGCACCAAATTATCACAGGAAATGTATTTGGCCGCCAAGCATGGGGACTTAAAGAAGATCCGAGAGTACCTCAGGAAAGGCAATGACGTCAATGCCCAGGACGAGGACAGCTGCACTCTCCTGGCCAGCGCTTGCGTCACCGGCCGCATTGAGGTGGTGCGCTTCTTACAGAAGATCCCGGAGCTCCACCGCAACATTGCCGACTGGACGGGCGACACACCGCTCATGCACGCCGCCAGGATGGGACACAAGGAGGTGGTGGAGGAGCTGCTCAAACGTCCACACCAAGTAAGTGTAGTGTGTCAATTGTTTTTTTTTTACACTAAAGGAAGCACCGCGAGGGCTAAACTAAAGAACACAAAAGCTCACTAATCACTCCTATAATTGTAGAGATGTTCATGGCCAGAAGAGAGGTCACTACTGAAAGAGAGGAAATTATTACTGAAATTTACTACAGAAATGGGCCTTAAAATCCATTCTCTAGTCTTGTGGAAGGTGTGTAGGTAATGGATAATAGTTGAAAGTGAAAAACTAGTGGTGAGTAGGTTTGGTCTCTGTGCAGGTTTGATTTATTTGCAGGGAGGTTCAGTACATAATGAATAGCAGTGGTCAACCATAGATCCATGTGAGTCAACGTTGCCAGTTTGTCGTACTCAGCCGATTATATTTCCCGACTTCCTATCCCCAAACTGTCTTCTGGGCTCCAATAACAGAACTAATTTATAGTTATCATTAAAAGAGTTAGGTTCTGATGTTTCTTGGCAATAGTTAGGTGTCAGAAACAGGTAAATACTATGCTCTGAGTACGACAATTTGGCAATGGTGTTGTGAGTTGTGAATAAGATCTGAATCGTCTCCTTTCCATGTTCCGTGTGGGAGCAGTGTTGTTTGGACGTTGAGGCGCTGAATAACTACGAAGACACAGCGTTGAGTATTGCAGTGGCCAGCAACCGAAGAGACATTGTTAAGCTCTTGAAAGAAACTAAATTGCCACCAGCAGTAAGTTCCTTTGTTAACTGATCTTGCTCTGGATAAGTTCATACTGTTTTCAGCTTATTATGTTGCAAGATATAATTGTTGTAGGTAACACAGTTTAGTTGTGCCTGACCTTTGTTAGACGATGACTCTTGCATTACAGATCCAGTTCCACCCAGACTCTCAAGATGCCCTGGTGCCCTACAGACCCAGAGCTGTTGAGGTGAGTCCAGGCTCTTGCCAAACTGTGTGGTTCTTGTGAGTTACTGTTTCATAGGAGTGGGGGCAGAACGTTTCCTGCACACTGACCCTCATCTGTGGTGTAGAGGAGGCAATCTGCCATGCAACATATAAACACCCAGTCAGTGCCCCAACAGCTGCCTCTCTGCCGCAGGTCACCTTCGAGTGCCCCATTTGCTTGGAGAAATACGACACCAATGAGCGGCGGCCTCGCTCCCTCTCCTGCGGCCACACCCACTGTACTGAATGCATCACCCAGCTGATCTACCAGTACAGTGGCTGGGTGACCTGTGCCTTCTGCAGAAGACAACATTCTACTAGAGTTGACGCAGCTGCAAAAGTCCCTGTGAATTATGCCATAGATGAAATTCTGCAGCAGCAGCAGTACTAATCGTAGCACTGGTGCCTGAAGAGGAGGAGTCCTGTGATTCTTGGGTGTCCTGCCTTGAGAGGGCTCTTCTGTTTTGTTGTGTGCTAGTTCACAAATTCAAAGGAGAAGTTTGTCGTATTTTTGTGCAATTGTCTAAATAATTACACCATTTTTTTTTTAATTCAGTAACTGGTGCATATGCAAGAGATGTTTCAAGAGTATCTGATCTTAATTTGGACAACCAGTCTTTGATTTTGCAGAGAGCTGAGTTGACCTTATCTTGGCAGTACTTAAGGCTGTGAATGATGGAAGATATCATGTGGCTTATATCGTAACCATTTTAGTCTTGGTGAAGGAGAAGTGTACAAAATTCCCTGGGTCTTGATGTGTGCAAGTAGGTGCTGTTGTTTCTCTCCATTCAACCATTACTCTCATGACAAGACTAAACATTTTCCTGCACATCTAGCACCCCAAAAAGTATGGAAGGCAGAATACGGCAAATCTATCAACGAAACCCATTTTTATTTCATGAGATATCGGCACATGGTATATATTGTGTCATTCTTTGTTTGACCATCCTAAGCTTGTTTTACTAAGGAAGTCAGAAGTATTACTTATTCATCACATTTTGTTTTCTAGTCACTAAGATCTGCTTAAGCCTTGCCCGCCACACTGCGTTCAGTATTGCTCGGTCATAACAGTGTGAGAAAGTTGGCTGTGGATGAAGATGAATACATTGAGGTAAAGCCCAAGTTAAGTTGATGCTGGAAATCCGATTCATCCCTCTTACCATACAAGACATGCTACTTATTAAGGAGAAATATACACGTGCTCTAAGAGAATCTTTTTATATACTCTTATTAGTTCACCAGAAATAACATTGGGACATAAGAAGTCTTTTAAAAGAGGCCAGCTTCCGAGACTTCTGTTCTTGTGTTTTATCTGAAGAGAGATGATAATAGTTTCGCATTGACATAGGAGGTTTGATATAACGTTTTGTAAGGAAAATAATAAATAATGATACCATGTTGTAATGTTGCTGTTAATTGTCAACTTAGTGTGATAGGATGGTTGCCAGGGTATTCCACGGCTTGTCTTTCCTTTACCGCCTCAAGGATTCATTAACCCATCCGCTGCGATTGGCACGGATTTCACCTTCACTGTTAGCCTGGTAACATATACTCCCAGGTCTTTCTCTGCCTCTGTGGTGGTTAGTGGTGTTTCCCATGTGGTATTGGTGTGCTGGATATCCCGTCCCAAGGTGCATGGCTTTACATTTTTCTTCATTGAATTGTAGCAGCCACTTTTTGCTCCACACCTGTAGCTTGGTGATGTTTTGTAGGAAGTCGACATCCAAGGGGTTAAATAGGGACATTGAGCCTCATGTTAGTCCTTCTTTATGGGTCTGAGGTCCATAGTCTTAAACATATCAGGTGCCCATTGTGACATTTTCCTAAAGCCACAAAAAATTGACTTTTTATGCGTGTTTTTCCCATTCAGAATGCAGGAGTCATGTAAAACTGTCACTAGCATCACAAAACAGTCCAAGAAAATCCCTAAAACTACTACAAGGGGCTTTTCAAAGAGAGGAACAGAGGCATTGAACGTTTGAGATCACGGGTCTGAATGGGTTGTGAATTTCAGACAGTGACTGGAGTGGTAGTTGGGTCAATCTTGATAGTAAATTTTTGTCATCTTTATCACATTCATTGTAGAAAAGTATAATGGATGTAACTGCAAGATACTGTTTAACCAGATGTAGGAGGTGCAAGAGCTTTTGATGGGTAAGCATATAGAATGAAACTCAAATTGAGATATTGAAAGTTTTGAATGAATGTTGTTCCATAGAGTAATGGATTGTGTTAACAGGACATCTTTCCAACAGGTACCTTTCAGATGATGACCTTGCTGCATCGTCCGTGTCCGTCAAGCTTCAGGTGTGAGGTGACTTCTGGACGACGGGAGAGCTGAGGCGCCCTCTCGCCAGCATCACGGTGAGTATCGTAACAAGGATCTCCTTTTCTGTTTTGTTATGTATTTATGCACTGCCTTCTGCCAATCCCACGCTAAGCTGTAACATGTCTATTTTGCGTTCACCTCGTAGTGTTCTTCTGTTGCTAAGTTATGAAGTGTTTTTTATGTCATTACCAATTTTATATGAAGCATTTTAAAGTCTTTCTGCATAGATATAGAAAGATGGAGAGGCTTTTAATTAACCCAGGAAGGCACGTTCAGTGTTTATATGCATCAGAGAAACTGTAAAAAGTGGAATCTTTAAAGTGATGTACATTGAGATTATTCACCTATTACAGATCCTCTATGTAAAGGCCGTACTTGTATGTGCCTTTCTGGGGCTATTAAAACCCTCGCCAGTGTCCAACCGCATGAGCTGGGCCTTCTTTCCCCTGTGCCCACAGTGGGGGTTAGGGTTCCAGGTTGTGTCATGGAAGTGGCTTCTTTCAGCTTATCAGTGGCTCGGCCTTTATGCTGGAGGCCTGAGTTACCAGCATTTTCTAATGTTTTATTGTTTCATCAGCACTTCAGTTTTCAATAATTGGTCATTGACTTCAGTTAACTGTGCTGTTTGAAGTTTCAGAAATAATAATGATACGATTAGCTTTTAATAGATTAGCTTTTAATATTATATCGTATCAAGTCCATAATACCTATCAGAGCCTCCGGAAAAAAGGCCCAAGTGTTGGTGTTAAAACAATAAACATGTTGGTCCCTTTAGTTGATATTTCAAGACTTACATACAGATAAAAGTTCACAGCTTCCCTAACATTTGTGTACGGAAGTCGTTAAGTAAGTCAATGCAATTAACGGAAAATTCTCTTCTTTCCCTCGACAGAATGGATCAGCAGACAGCTCCTGAAGCTGGATGGCCGGGTGGGTTCATCTCCCAGTGGTGTGTGTCTGCGAGCCGTCACCGTCGATCCTGGTAGCAAGATGTGTCCATCTCCCAGCATTGTGTATGTGGACCGTCGCCCTCCTGGTGGGCCAGAGACACCTGGAAGGAGCAAGGACGTCAAGTTAAAGCTGCATCTGCCATTGATCTTGTCGCATTTCTGAGGACTTTGTAAAGACGTTCAATAAATATATTAATCCGAAGACTGTTTACCTTCATAACACAAGAAACGCTTGAACCTTATCTCCGGAGGCTCTTTCAAGTATTTATGACTTAGGAGCATTAAATACATATTTGGAGCAAGGAGCATTAAATACATATTTGGAGCATTAAATACATATTTTTAGCTACGAATAGCTAAAATTGTATTTATTTTTTTGTTGAAAAAAAAAAAGTGAATAGAAAACTAGAAATGAAGTACTTAGGTCAAAACAAATAATTAAAATGTAATTGAAATGAAATAGGTTATGAAATATACGTCCAAAAAGATGGGTTTAATTGAAAAATATAAGCTAATAAGGAAAATATATCAAAGTAATTGTAACTACTAACTAATAGGGAGCGTATGCTCAAAGGCACGTTGCTTCACTCACTCACTGCCTCCTGAATGAGCCCCACCAAGCTGCCCTGACCATCTCCGGTCCCTCCCAGCAGGATTGATTCACCAATTAAGCTGGTAACAGGACTTGATTCAGTTTCACTGTGTAGTCACTGGTTTGACACAAAGTCATTCCATTGTAGGCACTTGGTACCCAAGGCATAGCCTACAGTAGGGCATGGAGCAGCAGAGGTTACCCCTGGGCCTGGCTGATGAGGTTGTGTCTCGCTGCACCACCCTGGCCGTCCCCAGGAAAAGGGGGTGTGATTGGTGGGGCAGGGGTGATCTCCCCCCCAGAGGAGCCAAAGTACTGACTTGGGATGGATAGGGCCGCTGCATGGGAGCTTGCTTGCGGGGACAGGAAGTGAAGGTGAAGAGTGAGTGAAGTATCGCGCCCCCGGGTGTATGCTTCCCATTAGAATGTAGTTAATGTCAGGAAGCAAAATATGAATAAATTACTTAGTAATTATGCATATCACACGCGACTTTATCAATCACTATCTGGCTATAAAAAACATAGTAATAAGTAACACACCAACATAGTTCAAATTAATAGCATGCTCTCCCCTCTACTTCATTATACAGGCCGCTAAAATGGAGCCTCTGTGGTCTAGTGGTCAGCGTGCCTGGCTTCTACTCCGCGTTTGTATGTATAGTCTATGAATATATGAATGAACGTATGTATAAAAATCTACCTGTATATCTATTCACTATCTATCTACCTAACCATGGGTACCTATCTATCTGTGTAACTATCTACCTATTTCTACTTATCTACTTATATACCTGCCTTTCTACTTCTCCCCTAAAAATCTACCTGTATATCTATTCACTATCTATCTACCTAACCATGGGTACCTATCTATCTATGTAACTATCTACCTATCTCTACCTATCTACTTATATACCTGCCTTTCTACTTCTCCCCATCACCAAATCGGAGCAAGCGGGTGGTCAGGAGGAAACGGGACCCCAAACAACTTCTATAAAAGTCGCGTCGTCAAATTGAATCAACGAGACAGCTCACCCACACGACAACACTGACCACACACACGCGCGCGCTTCATAGCAACCCGCTACTCCTTAAATATACAACAAAAACATGATAAACAACCACTTGACACTTGCATGCGATAACAGCGTCTTGGAGAATCAAACGTGCAACTTGTCAACGTCTACTTAAGTCAACGAGCCACCACACAAGATAACACTGGCCTCACTCATGTCTGCCAGATACGCCTCAAGGATCTGACAATATATACACACTTAATACCGTGTTAGAACCATGGAACGTAAATAAACATCTACTTAAGTTAATGAGGCAGTCCATAAGATATCACTGCAGCATCGCACTTGTCTTCCCGATACGCCCAAAGCAACAAAAACTCGATATACGAAACACTTGAATGCAATAATAGCCTGTCAGAACCGTTCATGCAACTTCAGTCAACGTCAAATCAAGTCGACGAGATAACCCACCACAAGACGACATTTAACACCAGCCTCATCAATGCCTCCTCGATTCACCTGAAGTAACAAAACCTTAATATAAACGCACTTGAATGCAATAATAGCGAGTTTGAACCATACATGCAACTTATATCAAAACTTACAAGACTACACTTAACACCAGCCTCATACATGGCTCTCCGATAGGCCTAGAGCAACAAGAACTCAAAATACAACGACTTAAGTGCAATGATAAAGAGTTGAAACCGCGCATGCGTCTTAGCAAACACAAGGGACATCATAAACCATCAATTAAGGAGTCTCGTGAAATAGTTATACCCGCCACTCCTACCTTCGTCCTCTTTCTCCTCTCTCGTTTCCGTCTTTCCTTCCTCCTCCTTTCCTTCCTTTCCCTTCCCTCCCCTTCTGTTCGTCCCTCGACTTTTATAATCTTCTCTATTCCTCTCTCTCATTTCCTTCCTTCCTTTTCTTTATTTCCTATCTTACCTCCCTCCTCCTTCCTTTCCTTTTCCTTCCCTCCCCTTCTGTTTGTCCCTCCACTTTTATAATCTTCTCTATTCCTCTTTTTTCGTTCTCTCATTTCCTTCCTTCCTTTTCTTTATGTCCTGTCTTCCCTCCCTCTCCTTTCCTTCGTTTCCCTTCCCTTCTAAATCATTTCTATTCTCATTTCCTTCCTTCCTTTTCTTTATGTCCTATCTTCCTTCCCTCTCCTTTCCTTCGTTTCCCTTCCCTTCTAAATCTTCTCTATTCTCATTTCCTTCCTTCCTTTTCTTAATGTCCTCTTCCTCTCCTTTCCTTCGTTTCCCTTCCCTTCTAAATCTTTTCTATTCTCATTTCCTTCCTTCCTTTTCTTTATGTTCTATCTATCCTCCCTCTCCTTTCCTTCGTTTCCCTTCCCTTCTAAATCTTTTCTATTCTCATTTCCTTCCTTCCTTTTCTTAATGTTCTATCTATCCTCCCTCTCCTTTCCTTCCTTTCCCTCCCCTTCTATAATCTTCTCTATTCTCCCTTCCTTTCTCTTCTTTATGTCCTATCTTCCCTCCCTCTCCTTTCCTTCCTTTCCCTCCCCTTCTATAATCTTCTCTATTCTCCCTTCCTTTCTCTTCTTTATGTCCTATCTTCCCTCCCTCTCCTTATGTCCTATCTTCCCTCCCTCTCCTTTCCTTCCTTTCCCTCCCCGTCTATAATCTTCTCTATTCTCCCTTCCCTTCTCTTCTTTATCTCCGAACTCCCCTACAACTCCTTTCCTTCCTTTCCCTCCCCTTCTATAATCTTCTCTATTCTCCCTTCCTTTCTCTTCTTTATGTCCTATCTTCCCTCCCTCTCCTTTCCTTCCTTTCCCTCCCCTTCTATAATCTTCTCTATTCTCCCTTCCTTTCTCTTCTTTATGTCCTATCTTCCTTCCCTCTCCTTTCCTTCCTTTCCCTCCCCTTCTATAATCTTTTCTATGCTCACTTCCTTCCTTCCTTTTCTTAATGTGTCTATCCTCCCTCCCTCTTTTCCTTCCTTCCTTCCTTCCCTTCCCCACTCAGAAGAGGAGGACCCCCCCATGCAACCTCCCTTCCCTCCACATCGACCGCATTCCTTGGCTAACCAGCGTCGGGACAAACTAAAAAAAAACCCCAGCTGTATCCCATCCTGCTTCCTGAGCGAGTCTGCTAAAACATTTGGTATGCATAGTAAGACACAGATCACAGGCAGTAGATGAGTTAACCATGCACCCCTAGAGCTCTTTCGTCCAGACACGAGAAAGAGGGCGGAAAAGGAGGGCGACTGGTGCAAGGGGTGACCTATGCAACGACCCCTTATATAGCAGTTCAACAGTTACTAACAATCTACCGGTTATCCATTATCTATCTTACCTTACTTATCTATCAGACCCTTAGAGCTGTTCCTGTATACCTTTCGTTTATCTATTCACCTTCTGTACTTAAGGGATAATGGCAGAGATAAGTGAAAAGTGGAGACAGCTGGTTAGGTAAGTTAGGTTAGGTTAGGTTAGGTTAGGTTAGGTAAGTTAGGTTAGTGTAGGCGTTATAAAACCTGACCTACTTACCTATTAATCCCCTCCAGATCAGCGTTGCCAAATTATCGTACTCATCACATTGCATTTCCCTAGTTTTGGACCGATAACTATGGCAAAAAAAAAGAGCATCAATAAATAACAGCTTTAACGCTAACTTTAATTTTCTATCGTTATTTGTGCAGGTACGAGACTTTGAGGCTTAAAAATGATAAATACAATATGGTGAGTACGAAAAGCTGGCAACGCTGCTCCAGATGCTCCCATACCGATCATCGACCTATTCTTCACCTATCTATTATATATGCTGCCTGTCATCCCCTTATATAGCTGTTCCGGTACCTATCGTATACCTATTACTTGTCTACCTCATACATGATAGCTATTTGTCTCTTACACGAGGAAAGCAGGACCGAGACACACAAGCCACGGCAATGAGCGTTCCCCTGCAACTGCGCAAGCAAGGTATGTGAGGGCAAAGATTATTCGTAAATTGCACTATTAAGGAAAGATGGAAGAATATAAATAAAATACTGACAAATGAGGTTAAGTTCAGTGTTAGATGTAACTGCGCAACCTTACCTAACACACCCACATCTACTCTCTCGGTTCAGGAGTTACATGACAACCCCCACAGCATCGTACTTAAGGGATGATGGCAGAGATAAGTGAAAAGTGGAGACAGCTGGTTAGATTAGGTTTGGTTAGTGTGGGCGATACAAAACATTACCCAACACACTAACTCTACTCTCTTGGGTCACGAGTTACATGACAACCCCCACAGCATCGTACTTAAGGGATGATGGCAGAGATTAGTGAAAAGTGGAGACAGATGGTTAGGTTAGGTTAGGTTGTTAGTGGGCGATACAAAACATTACCCAACACACTAACTCTACTCTCTTGGGTCACGAGTTACATGACAACCCCCACAGCATCGTACTTAAGGGATGATGGCAGAGATTAGTGAAAAGTGGAGACAGATGGTTAGGTTAGGTTTGGTTAGTGTGGGCGATACAAAACATTACCTAACACACCTACATATACTCTCTTGGGTCACGAGTTACATGACAACACCCACATCATCGTACTTAAGGGATAATGGCAGAGATAAGTGAAAAGTGGAGACAGATGGTTAGGTTAGGTAAGTTAGGTTAGTGTAGACGATACAAAACCTTACCCAGCACACCCATCTACTCTCTTGGTTCACGAGTTACATGACAACCCCCACAGCATCGCACTGACGGGATAATGGCAGAGATAAGTGAGAAGTGGAGACAGCTGGTTAGGTTAGGTAGGTTAAGTTAGTGTAGTCGATACAAAGCCTTACCTAACACACCCACATCTATCCTCTATGTTCACGCGTTACATGACAACCCCCACAGTGTCGTACTTACGGGAAGAGGCAAATAAATATGAGTGGTGAGGTGTAGGCAGCGACGGACACCTCTTTCCTTCCACGGACGCCGCAGGATTGAAGGACTAAAGGGTCCTTCTGGTTCGGATAGACGCTGATCCGAGCCGCAGACTTCCCCGATCAATCCTAAAACCATTGTTATTCTGATTCGGGCAAACGCTGATTCATACAACAAACTTTTCCAATGTATTTTAAAACCACTTACTAACTCAGGCGTTTATTTTCTTAGCACTTGTCCCCTACCATTGTATCTTTTTTAGTTTCATGGTGCTATTTCCACATGTATCCTTAGTTGTATAATCACACTATGTACTGCCTGGGGGTTGGGATGGCATGTTCCTCCTTTCTCCATTGTTGTTTACTTGCAACAATAAACTCTCAATCAATCAATCAATCAGTTACTTTTTCTTTTATAAAACGAACAACCACCCAAGACAACCCGGTTAATCTTCTCTGTGGCTTTGGAAAAATAGTCGTAGTAGGAGCCAGACACGTTAATTAATATATAGACCATGGACAGAAGGAAGACGCAGGTGAAGCATGCTATACTAATTTCCTTTACTACTTTAATCTTTTCGTCACTCGTGGAGGGGTTAGGTTCCGCGTGGTCGAATCTCAGTGGCCGCATTTACATCTCGTTTCATCTGCCTCCCTCTTTGCTCTGACCTCAATCTGTTACAACTTCCTCTGTCTCTTCATTACGTCAGAGGTTGCCTGCTGGTGGCCGCGCTGGGCTTGCCGTGAAGGGCCGCTACTAAATGTGTTGATGATCGTTGGTTTGCGCTGTTTTTATTTCCGGATGGAGTCTTGTGGGCATCATAATTGTATTGGTCTTGTTTTTATTTCCGGATGGAGTCTTGTGGGCATCATAATTATACTGTGATTTAGTGAGGGAGGTCTTGTTAATTGCTTCGTTCATGTATTGGTCTTGTTTTTATTTCCGGGTGGAGTCTTGTGGGCATCATAATTATACTGTGATTTAGTGAGGGAGGTCTTGTTGATTGCCTCGTTCATGTATTGGTCTTGTTTTTATTTCTGGAAGAGTCGCGTCGGCATAATAACCACCGTGGATTAATTACCGGAGGAGTCTTGTTAACTGCCTCGTTCATGGAGTCGCGTCGGGATAAAAACCACCGTGAATTACCGGAGGAGTCTTGTTAATTACCTCGTTCATGTATTGGTCTTGTTTTATTTCCGGATAGAGTCGCGTTGGCACCATAACTGCAGTTAATTATCGGAGGAGCCTTGTTAACTGCCTTGTTCGTGTATTAGTTGTGTTCTGCTAGCTCAGATAACTGATCTAGTGATGTGTTAACGGTAAGGAACAAGACTGTCTGGTACGTATTTGTTTTATATAAGCACCGAGGAGAAGTAAATGAAGTAAAGAGTAAAAAGTAAAGTAAAGAGTAAGTAAAGAGTAAATGAATATCTTACGAGTTTTTTTTTTTACAATAGAGGAAACAGCTGAAGGGAAAAAAAAAAAGTTATTAGGCATTTATCCTGTCAAGAAAACGGAACAAGTGGACAGAAAATAAGTAAAAATAGATTAAATGATAGACGAATTAAATGACTGCGACTCACTTAGTATTCAGTCATAGTATCAAACTAAACTACAGCCAGCGAGAGTGAGTTTCAGTAAAACCCTTATATCTCGGCACTGTATAACTCGGAATTTGATATAACTCGGCAATGCAACAAAATATTAGTTAAAAATAAATTTTGAATTCAAACAAATTACGAAAAAAAAAAAAAATCATGCATCTCGGCATATTGCCCAGTTCTAACCACATCCTGTTGTGTAGACTCGGCACGCTCACCCCCATTTTTTTAGAATCTGTATTCACACTTGGGTCACCTGATCTCACTCTCCAGCACTCTCTGATTCATCTCGGTATGCTGTCGAGTTATCGCCACGTCTCGTGATTTACACTCGCCAAGGCTTGCACGCGCTATTCCTGTATTAAAAACATGTACCCTCACTTTCCTTGCTCGCTCCCCAAACATGCACGTGTTGTCTGCTTGGACTACATGACTACAGCAGCCCCTTCATTTGTATGTGTTAATTTAATCTGTTACTGCTGCTGTGTAGTGCAGTGATTTCAGAATTTTGACTATATGCAAATGGGGGGAAGGGGAATGAGGGCTTTGCATAACTCGGAGTATTGAATAACTCGGCAAAGCTGGAGCCCTTATCATGCCGAGTTATAAAGGTTTTACTGTATAGGAATTTGATGAGATGCCAAACTAATCACCCGCAAAGAGACATTCAAACAGGGAATTAGAAAACCTACACGCCGAAAGAGAAAGTTAGTATTCAGGCAAGGTTAGTATTCAGGTTAGGCATAGTTAGTATTCAGGTTAGTACTATTCAGGAGTCTGGCACAAGTCTTTGCTTTCTAAACTGTCCTTTTTCGGATTCTATCCCTCTCTCTGTTCCTTTATCTCCAGTTTCCTTTCCAGCCGTTCTATCTCTGCCGTGGTAGACGGTCACTGTTCTTCCCCTAAACCTATCAACAGTGGTGTTCCACAGGGCTCTGTCCTATCACCCACTCTCTTCCTGTTATTCGTCAATGATCTTCTTTCCATAACAAACTGCTCTATCCACTCATGCGGTGATGACTCTACTCTGCATTATTCAACTTCTTTCAGCAGAAGACCCTCTCAACAGGAATTACATGACTCCAGGCTGGAGGCTGCAGAACGCTTAACCTCAGACCTTATTATCATTTCCGATTGGGGTAAAAGGAACCTTGTGTCCTTCAATGCCTCAAAAACCCAATTTCTCCACCTATCAACTCGAAACAATCTTCCAAACACCTATCCCCTATTCTTCAACAACTCTCAGCTGTCACCATCGTCAACACTAAACATCCTCGGTCTATCCTTAACTCAAAACCTTAACTGGAAACTTCACATCTCCTCTCTCACTAAATCAGCTTTCTCGAGGTTGGGCTTTCTGTATCGTCTACGCCAGTTGTTTTCCCCCGCACAGTTGCTATCCATATACAGGGGCCTTGTCCGCCCTCGTATGGAGTATGCCTCTCACGTGTGTGGGGGCTTCTATCTTCTATCGTTATTTTCACGCTGACTGCTCTTCTGAACTTGCTAACTGAATGCCTCCCCCCCTCCCGCGGCCACGCTGCACACGACTTTATACTAAAGCTCATCCCTTTACTGTCCAAATCCCTTACGCACGAGTTAACCAGCATCTTCACTCTTTCATCCCTCACGCTGGTAAACTCTGGAACAATCTTCCTTCATCTGTATTTCCTCCTGCCTACGACTTGAACTCTTTCAAGAGGAGGGTATCAGGACACCTCTCCTCCCGAAATTGACCCCTCTTTCGGCCACCTCTTTGGATTCTTTTTAGGAGCAGCGAGTAGCGGGCTTTTTTTTTTATTATTGATTCCTTTTTTTGTGTGCCCTTGAGCTGTCTCCTTTGTTGTAAAAAAAAAGTTATGCATAATATTCAGGTTAGGCATAGTTAGTATTCAGGTTAATATTCATGCATAGTAACAAACTAAATTACAGCCAGCGAGAGTAAGTTATAAGAATCTGACGAGACGCTAAACTAATCACCCACAAACAGACACACAGACAGGGAATTAGAAAACTTACACGCCGAGAGAGAAAGTTCAAATATTCATGTTGTTGATGTTAACTGATAGAGGGCGGGACGGGGGCGGTGGACGGGGCAGGGAGCAGGGGGGGGGGTAGGGCAGGGCGCGGGGGGTGGGGCAGGGTCGGGGCGATGGTGCAGGGAGCGGGGGGGGGTGAGGCAGGGAGCGGGGGGCGGGGCAGGGAGCGGGGGGGGTGGGGTGGGGCAGGGACGGGGCGATGGGGGATGGGACAGAACGATAGGGCAGGTTAGGTTAGGTTAGGTTAGGTTGGGTATATGTAAGATGTAAAAATAAATAAAGAAAAGAAGAACGATAGGGCAGGTTAGGTTAGGTTAGGTTAGGTTAGGTATATGTAAGATGTAAAAATAAAGAAAGAAAAGAAGAACGATAGGGCAGGTTAGGTTAGGTTAGGTTAGGTATATGTAAGATGTAAAAATAAAGAAAGAAAAAAAGAACGATGGGGCAGGTTGTTGGCTGGTCCGTTCACTGCCATCCCAGGAACACCATCAGCGACACGTGTCTACTCCCCACCCGCGACTTTCTGCCAACAAGAACTGGACCATAAGGGACACTCAGCATCTGGGTGGCCTGATTATTGAGCATATTTGTGGTGCCAGATTTAGGGATACGACGCCGCGCACGCCTCAACACGCGGGCGAGGCTACGAAGGCGAGTAAGGATAGGTTAAAGAATAAGCGCAGTGAGTAGCGGGCTTTTTTTTTTTTTTTACATTTGTTACCTTTTTTTTACGCCCTTAAACTGACTCCTCTGCTATATATAAAAAAAAAGGCACATACAGGAAGGAATAGGCACGGGTAAGGATTGACACAGGTACCTCAAAGGGTCTGTGTGGATTATTTATTTGGTCTCCTTTTCTCTGTCTGTCTGTTCTGTCTGTTTCTCTGTCTGTCTGTTCTGTCTGTTTCTCTCTCTGTCTGTCTGTTCTGTCTGTTTCTCTCTTTGTCTGTCTGTTTGTCTCTTTTTCTTCCTCTGTGTTGTCCCTCCCTCTCCCAATCTATGTCTGTTTCTGTCTGTTTCTCTCTCTCTGTCTGTTTGTCTCTTTCTGCCTCTGCCAATATATGTCTGTGTCTGTCTGTCTGTCTGTTTGTCTGTCTCATCTCTCTTGTCATCGAAACACCCCCTCCCCCACACACACCTCTCCCCCTCCCTCCCCACTCACCCCCCCACCCACCGACACACACCTTGCTCTCCTTTCCTCTCTCATAACAACAAGAACAACACGAAGAAAACCGGAGCAACACGAGGACGAGATGCGGAAAGGACTGACGACAACAGCAACCCTCCCCTCCCTCCCTCCCCTTTTCCCCTATACGCAACAAGATGAAAGTTGCTTGCCGGAGGTCGACGAGATTATATATAGTGCAGGCCCGAGAACGCCCGCGGACGGAAAACAGAACTAAGGAGGTTGGGGTAAAAGCGAGAGGTTCCCGAGCCAAGAGCTAAGGGCAACGCGGCGCTTCCTTCGGCAGTGTGGCGGCGACGAGTGGGCCGACAGGTGGTATAGAGTCAGCCGCTGCGCGCATGGTTACCTGTGGACACCGAGGCTTGCGAGGGTCACGGTCTAGGGCAGGTGTTGCACGTGAAGAAGGAGCCACAGGTGAGGTGAAGTGAAGTGTGTCTCTGCTCCTTTTCTTCATCCTTCATTTTATTCCCTTTTTTTTGACATTGAGACGGAAAGATTGTAAGGATTTAGTGATGAAACATGGAACAGGAAGAAGGGAACGAGGCGTGTGTCTGACCCCTTTATCGTCCATCATTACCTCTTTCGTTATTTGGACGTGAAGATTGTGTTGGATTTAGTGACGAAGAAGGATAAGAAGAAACAGGTGACGTGAGTTTCTGCCCCTCTTCTTCTTTGTTCTCTATTCTTACGTCTTTTTTTTACATTAGAACATGGAAGATTGTGTGTGTGTGAATCGTGGGCTTGGAGAAACAGGTTAAGTGAGTTTCTCCCCCTCTTCTTCTTCGTTCTCTATTCTTACGTCTTTTTTTATATTAGAACATGAAAGAGTGTGTGTGTGTGTGTGTGTGTGTGTGTGTGTGTGTGTGTGTGTGTGTGTGTGTGTGAAACGTGGGCTTGGAGAAACAGCTGAAGCACGTGTCTCGCTCCTCCTCGCCTTCATTCATTTTCTCGTTTTTGGAGCAGCGCCTAGCGGGATTTTTTTTTTCATAGTTTACTTGTTTTCTTGCCCTTGAGCTGCCTCTCTTGCTGTAAAAGATGAGGAAGAAGTCTCATGTTCTCCAGCGCATCTTCAGACTCTCATTTCGACTCTTTTCAAAGACTTTCCCATATACATGTGCAGTGAGGGAGGCTTCTGGTGTGCTTGTCGGTGTTTGTGAGTACTTCTAAATGCTTATGAGCGCTTGTAGGTGCTTGTGGATGCCTGTGAGTGTCTGTGAGCGATTGTGGGTGGTTGTAAGTGCTTGTGGGTGCTTATGAGTGCTTGTGGGTGCTTGTGGATGCCTGTGAGTGTCTGTGAGTGATTGTGGGTGGTTGTAAGTTCTTGTGGGTGCTTATGAGTGCTTGCAGGTGCTGGTGGGTGTCTGTGAGTGCCTGTGAGTGCTTGTAGGTGCTTGAGGATGCCTGTGAGTGTCTATGCGTGCCTGTGAGTACTTGTGGGTGGTTGTAAGTGCTTGTGAGTGCTTATGAGTGCTCGTAGGTGCTTGTGAGTGTCTGTGAGTGTCTGTAGGTGCTTGTGGGTGACAGCTATAAACGATACTGCCATGTGAGCCTCTAGGGCGGGTGGTCACGTCAAGCGGTGCGGGGAGAGTTTCTGGCGTTTGTTTGTTTGTTTGGCAAGCGAGTGTCCTTAAATTAGAAGTTGTCACGTGTGTGTGTGTGTGTGTGTGTGTGTGTGTGTGTGTGTGTGTGTGTGTGTGTGTGTGTGTTGTTTACGCTCTTGTCTTATGAGCCTAGTGACAGAATGACTCTACTTCATCACTCTTGTTGCCTTAGATGTGAAGTGTGTGTGTGTGTGTGTGTGTGTGTGTGTGTGTGTGTGTGGGTGGGTGGGTGTGTGTTTATCCTTTTGCTTTTACATACTTTTATACGCCTCATTCTTTTTTTTATTGTTTCTGGTGAGTTTTTGGTTTTTACGTAGCATTATTTTAGCGGCGTCATCACACATTTTAGTATTTATAAGTAGAGTTTGGTTTTAATTATTGGCTTTATCTTTATTTTTTTTTATTACTTCAAAGGACACGGCTCAAGGGCAACAAAAAGAGTACAAAAAAAAAAGCCCGCTATTCGCCGCTCCCACACAAGTAAAAAGTTAAGAGTACCCAAAAGAGAGGTCAATTTCGGGTGGTATGTTGTAGTTTTATTTTGGACTATTAATAGGATGCTGTGAAGTTATTATTGGTACTATATATACATTTTTATGGTGGTCAATATACTATCTATCTATCTATCTATCTATCTATGTCTGGAGGGGCGACTATTATTTTTTTTTGTCCCTTCGGCTTATCCTTTCCTATCTATCTCTCTATCTATCTATGTCTGGAGGGGCGACTATTATTTTTATTGTCCCTCTGTCTTATCCTTTCCAAAGCTACTCGACTATACTCATTCTTCTCTGGCATAGTAAAATTTGACTTCATGAGGGCAGACTAGAGGGACTATTACACTGGGCAAATTTTCCGTGGATCTACAGTCAAACCACGATTCCCGCTAGCGTGGTTCTCATTTTTTTCTTGTTATTGCTGCTGCTGATGATGGTGAGTAATACCGCCGTCATTCAAGGAACTCTACCGTAGCTTTGGAAGAGCGTGGACACGTCAGAAAACCACGGAAATATGAGAACCACTCCAGCGGAAATCGTGGTTTGTCTGAAGCTCCACGGAAAATCTGCCCAGTGTAATAGCCCCTTTATAGATCCTTCGCAGTGCCAGGCAATTCATGTTAGTCGTATAATGTATCAGTTTAAGCCATTTATGCGAACCCGGCCTCTATTCCTCCCGAGTCAAGTGTAGTTCTCATACATACACATAAATACTAACACATGTAATTTCACTTTTCTCTCGTTCGTTATCAATTATGAGTAGAGCGATACGAGACGACCTAGCCTTGTATTTTACGCGTTAGGCACAGATTCAGTTCGTCTCACCCTACCCAAATTTGATAAGAGAGTGATAAACGTAGAATTAAACACGTAACTAATGATGGGCTTATATAAGAACCGGACTTAACTAGGAAATGATATGAGAACTGGACTTAACTAGGATATGAAAACTTAACTAGGATATGAGAGCTTAACTAGGATATGAGAACTTAACTAGGATATGAGAACTTAGCTAGGATATCACTTAACTAGGATATGAGAACTTAACTAGGATATAAGAACCGGACTTAACTAGGAAATAACAGACGCTGAGTTACTATAAATGTCTTAATAAACTAATGCATTATACGATTGACATGAATTTCTATGCACCTCCCCGTTCAAAAGGCGTATAAGTATTGAGAGTGAAAGTCCGGCCAGGTGTGTGTACAGGAACCCCTTCGTCACAGGTGGGGATAGGGCAGCGTTTGTTGAGGTAATGGTACAGACGGGATGACCTGCCTTGCTGACAATGATAAAATCTGGTCCCTTCTGGCTTTTTTTTACCTACGTTGGTGACCTAACTTGCTGACACACTAAGGTTGCCTCCTCTTCCTCCGCCTCCTCCTCTTCTTCTTCCTCCTCCTCTCCATTCCCTTCCAGCTTCACTTCTTTCCTTCTTCCTCTTCCTTTCATGTTTGTCTCCTCTTCCTCCTTCTCCCCTCCCACCTTAGCTCCTTCTCCTCCTCCTCTTCTTCTTCCTTTCCTTCCATCATCCCTTCCTCCTATCTCTCCCTCCAATCTCGCCTCCTCCTCCTCCCCTTCCAACACCCTCCCAACTTGCCTCCTCCTCTTCTTCTTCTTCCTCCCCTTCCATCACCCCTTCTTCCCCCTCCTCCTGCTCCTCCTCCTCCTTCTCCTCCTCCTCTCCCTCCACCATATGCATATAATCAGGTCAACCAGGTAAGTAAAGGGTGCCCCGCCATGCATAACAACGAGGTAGCTGATGCCTTTGACCGATATATATTAAAGTAGTAGAAAAAGTGTAGTGAGTGAACCCCCGTAGGCACATTGACTTTCTCTTGCGGTTACTTGACAATGAATGGGGGGGAAAAAAGTAAGGTACGAGTTTGTTGATAAAAAGAAGACTACGAGGAAAAAGTCGAACGTTAACTTTTTCTTTCTCTAATTTCACACAATCACAGATAACAAATGACGTGAGGTACGCGTTTGTTGATGAAAAGTACGAGTTTGTTGATTAAAAGAAGACTACGAGGAAAAAGTCGAACGTTAACTTTTTCTTTCTCTAATTTCACACAATCACAGATAACAAATGACGTGAGGTACGCGTTTGTTGATGAAAAGTACGAGTTTGTTGATTAAAAGAAGGCTACGAGGAAAAAGTCGAAGGTTAACTTTTTCTTTTTAATTTCACACAGTCACAGATAACAAATGAAGTGAGGTACGCGTTTGTTGATGAAAAGTACGAGTTTGTTGATTAAAAGAAGACTACGAGGAAAATGTCGAATATGAGCTTTTTCTTTTTAATTTCACACAGACATATAAAAAATGTGAGTTACGCGTTTGTTGATGAAAAGTACGAGTTTGTTGATTAAAAGAAGACTACGAGGAAAATGTCGAATATGAGCTTTTTCTTTTTGATCTCACACAGTCATATAAAAAAAATGTGAGGTACGCGTTTGTTGATGAAATTTAATTAAAGGACACGAGGAAAAGGACGGATGTAAACTTTTTTTTTCTTTCCCTGCACACAGACGAAAATAAAACAAACAAACAAACAAACAAGTGAGGTAAGCAGTGTTCGTTGATACAATTTAATAGAGGAGACGAAGAAAAGGATGGGAAATATAAACTTTTGTTCTCCTTTTCACACACACACACACACAAACAGAACATCACCTGTAACACAGTCTAAACATCTCACTCCAACCTTCCTTTCCTTTCTCCAACTCCCAAGCTTGGCAGAAGAGTAACCAGCAACCAGCCAGACATCGGGGACCCAGCGGCGGGGACTACACAAGCCCATAGCTCTGGAGGGCACCATGATGGGGGCCACACAAGCCTCCCCGGAGCAGGACAACGCCAAGGCAGAGGTAAACAATATCGAGTGGCACGCAAAGGGCAAGGCTGAAGTGAGGGACAGACACGAGAAGACGAAGGAGGGAGAACACGGGAGAGCTAGGAACAGGATGGAAGGGAAACGGGAGAGTAATGGAGTTGGCGCGCGCTGTGGTGACGTAGAACCAAAACAGTGGGGATTCAACACCAAAAACAAAAGTATAGACACCGTTATACAAGGGAATGAACATATGAGGGTGGAAAGTAACGATATGGAGGGTAGTAATGGATTTTACGCGCAGTTAGGAGACTTGACACCAAAACAAAGGGAATTCAACACCAAAAACAAGTGTGTAGAAGCCATTATGCAAGGCGCTACGGAAGGGAATGAACATGCGAGGGTGGAAAGTAAGGAAATGGAGGATTGTAATGGAACTAATGGAGACAGGGAGGACTTTGTTGAAGGAATCATGGATGCGGAAAACACCATACCAGAAATAAACATATGTGACTTCAATCCAGAACAGTTAAATGGCCATGCAAGTGAAGCCGAACGGGATAACTTACAGGAGAGTGTCGGGATAGGGAACACTACAGCAGAAACGAAGGGCAAAGAAAGTGATGGAGGTCTTCTGAAAGTGGCAGAATATGGCCCTCAAGATGCTCCCAAACGAAAACTCACTCTTGGGGACCTGGATGAGGGTGAAAGAGTAACAGACAGAACAGACGAAGTAAGGAAAACAACGGATGAGTCACAACAGAATAAGAACCAAAACAAAGAGTCCAAACAGAATGAAAGAAGTGGAGAGGCAAAACAAGAAGAGGAAAAGGACGAGGTTGAGAGAGAAACGGAGAACCAAAATAAATACGACCCCAGTGACGTCAGCAGGAGGCAAGACGTGAAGAATAAATTGAACCAAACTGGGAACAACGAAAACGGGGAAGGGACACTTAAAGAAAACGGGGTTGGGACACAGAAAGCGGGAAACCAAACTTGCAGCGGATACTCACACGAAAACCAGAAACCAGAAGAAAACGAGGCCGGGACACTCAAAGAAAACGGGATTGTGAAACAGAAAACGAGAAACCAAACTTACAGCGGAAACTCAACGGACGAAAACCAGAAACCAGAGAACCAAAGTCACAACGAAAACGGAAAAATACAAAACCAAAACGGAAAAGAGAAACCAGAGACCCTAAACCACAACGAAAACACAATCGACTATAAACCAAACCAGACGAAGACAACAACAACAACAACAACAACAACAACATCAACATCAACTAGAACCAAAGACGAAGAGAGAACGGAAAGACACAAACACCAGGAGGAGGAAAACAACAACAACGAAACCGCCTCCGAGAACCATCTGGGCCTGGACTTCGAGACCCTGAAACGTCTGCTCCCCCACATGAGTCCCGTTCTCCTGCCTAGAGCCTTGCAAGCACTGAGCGACCCACTGAATACCAAATACAAGGCCACGAATACAGCCGTGAGTATGATATAGAAGGTTTGATGATGATGATGCAGATGGCGCTTGTGTGTGTTTGTGTGTGTGTTCCCGTGCTTTGTTACTGCTTTAGCATGCACTCACGCACTGTACCAAAACCACAACGAAAACAGAGGCGTAGCTGGGGATTTCAGCGCTTGGGGACAAAGTCAGTTTTCGCGCACACTCCTGGTAAACTCTGGAACCATCTTCCTTCATCTGTATTTCCTCCTGCCTACGACTTGAACTCTTTCAAGAGGAGGGTATCAGGACACCTCTCCTCCCGAAATTGACCTCTCTTTCAGCCACCTCCTTGGATTCTTTTTAGGAGCAGCGAGTAGCGGGCTTTTTTTTATTATTGTTTCCTTTTTTTGTGTGTGCCCTTGAGCTGTCTCCTTTGTTGTAAAAAAAAGAAGTGAGCTCCGGGGGGCAGCTGAGCCAATGCAAGATGGCTGACAATCTTTCCCGTCCCATGGATGATCTCAGGTAGGACAATATAAGTTTTAGCTTACTTAAAGACCTTTCACAGCTAGCAATGGATGTTGCAACAGTCAGTAAGATCTGAAGACCATAACTCTCAGATTTGGAAATACATCATCCCCATACTGCACAATGAGACGAAGCAGGTCCTCTCATGTTGAAAGCTTAACATCAGTCCTTGCCTTAAGTAACATTCGGCAGTCCATTATTTCACTGAACATCTCCAATTTTTCCGTGAATTTAATTAGGAGGGGAAAACATTTAATTCTGAAATTCCTTCGTAATTATGTAACATCAATTTTGCGCCCCCAGATGCTGCGCCCGGGGACAGATGTCCCCCCTTGCCCCCCCCCAGCTACGCCACTGGACGAAAACACAATCAACAGTAAACCAAACCAGACGAAGGCAACAACAACAGCAACTAGAACCAAAGACGAAGAGAGAAAGGGAAGACACAAACACCAGGATGAAGATGATGATGATGAGGAGAATAAGAACAACAATACCGCCCCCGAGAACCGTCTAGGCCTGGACTACGAGACCCTGCAGCGTCTGGTTCCCCACATGAGTCCCGCTCTCCTGCCTAAAGCCTCGCAAGCACAGAACGACCCACGGAATACCAAATACAAGGCCACGAATACAGCCGTGAGTATGATATAGAAGGTTTGATGAGGATGATGATGGCGCTTGTGTGTGTTTGTGTGTGTGTTCCCGTGCTCTGTTATTTCTTTAGCATGCACTCACTCACTATACCAAAGACATCTATCAATACCTCTGTTTGTATGTAAATGTTTGGTGATGACGCTTGTGTTTGTGTGTGTGTGTGTGTATATGTGTGTTTGTGTGTGTTTCCCCCATCCTCCGTTTTTTTTTTTTGTTCTTTAGCACGATCTCACACACTCACATTCACGCAAATTCATACTCCTGCAGAAATAAACTCTCTTCGTATGTATAAAAAGTAACAACTAAAAATTCTCTTGATCTCACTGTCTCAATTTCACTCAACAAACCTTAAATATGATAACAGCTTCACCCAGTGGCTACATTTTACTTCACAAACCCAAAGAATGACAATATCTTAACCCAGTGTCTATAGCTAACTTCCTGAGCCTCAAGAATGACAATAACAGCACTCAGCGTCTTTATCTAACTTCCCAACCTTAAGAATGACAATACCTTAACCCAGTGTCTATAGTTAACTTCCTGAACCTCAAGAATGACAATATCATCACCCAATGTCTATATTTCAATCCCATATCTTATCTATCTACCTGTCTATCTGTCAATCTCTCTCTCTCTCTCCTGACCGGGGCGCCGCAGGGGGTGGACGGAAGGCAGTCGTGCAAAAACTCCCTCGACAAGATCCAGGAGTCTTTGGAGGGCGAGACTGGCGAGGGAAGCGAGGACGAGCCGGGTGAAGGGAGTGACGATGATACCCCGGCAACCCCACCACCCCACTTCGCCTTCGCCTCCCTTCGCCGACACAGCTTCCACCACTTTCCCGCCCCGCCCCCCCAGAGCAGCTCCGAGGTGAGGAGGAGGAGGAGGAGGAGGAGGAGGAGGAGGAGGAGGAGGAGGAGGAAGAGTAAAGGGCTAGTGATAGTTGTAGTAGTAGTAGTAGTAGTAGTAGTAGTAGTAATAGTAGTAGTAGTAGTAGGAGAAGAACAAGAAAGATTGAAAGAAAAAACCAGAAGTTGAAGTAGTAGTAGTAGTAGCAGTAGTAGTATAGTAGTAGTAGTAGTAGTAGTAGTAGTAGAGAAAGGGGATTGAAGCGCTTACTCTCATAGATTCAAACCTGTATTCCTATTCCTCTATATCTTAATACCACAATAGGCGATACTTTTCTGTTCTCCTCCATCCGTGGGTGTCCAAAAAATTCTCCTCATTCAATCTCTGACGCACGTATACTGTCCTAAACAACTAACATGTCCTTTTTTTTCCCCTTACCCTTTTCAAATCTGCGGAAATTGGACACAACTTTTTCTTTTCGCTCACTCATTTGATTCTTTCGTCTTTATTTCACTTCCTACGCGTCTACACCAACTTCTATACACGTAGCAACCATGTCCTTTCCCTTTACCATTTCCATGACCCTATGAGAGTAAATCTACGTACATTGGACACAGCTTTCACTTTTCCTTCATTCATTCATTGCATCGTACGTATTTTCTTTATTCTGGTTCTTACGCATCAATGTTCTCCAGCTGTCATGTCATTCAGTAAATCAAAACCTGTAGGCAAACACTAGCAATCGTGGTATATTATTATTTTCCCTTAATCAGTTGCATCCGTATTAGTGGGTCTTCTGTAACGATGTCGTAGGGCTGCTTCCTCGTCTCTAAACACAGCGGGTAAAGATACATTTGTTTGTGTGTGTGTCTTGCAGAAGGCGGAGAAGATGCGAGCGATCCTGCAGGCCATGGAGGAAGAGGAGCTGAGCAAGATAAGCAAGGGGCTGGGAAATAAGATAGAGTGAGTATATATGTGGTCTTTCTCATGTCTTGGGGTCCTGTTGTGCCGTTGTTCTGCTCCTGTGGTTTCTGTAGGGCGAGGAGGAAGAGGAGATGACGATTAACAAAAGGCTGGGAGATATAAAATGGTAGGTGGTCTGTCTTATGTCACTGAGTTCTGTTGTGCCTTTGTTCTGCTCCTCTGTTTTCTGTAGGGCGAGGAGAAGGAGGAGTTGAAGAAGATTAAGAGGCTGGGAGATATAACATGGTAGGTGATCTGTCTTATGTCACTGGGTTCTGTTGTTTTGTTGTTTTGCTTTGGTTTCTTCTGGTATCCGTTACTGGTTTTCTAGTTCTCGGTTCTCGTTATCCTTTGAGTGTATGATCGCTGTAGTTTGGTTCTCTGGTTTCTGTTTTCCGTGTTGGTTTTCAAGTCCTCGTTTTTTCGTCATCGGTGTGTTCTTCGCTGTGGCTTACGTTCTCTGGTTTCTGTGATGTGCTTCGTAATGCGTGTGTGTGTGTGTGTGTGTGTGTGTGTGTGTGTGTGTGTGTGTGTGTGTGTGTTGGTTCTCAGGTTTCTGGTCAGGTTTCTTCGTTATAATTGTGTTCGTTGTAGCTTGGGTTCTTTGGTTTCTGGTTTGGGGACTTCAGGAACTATAAGAGAAGGTATCGTATAGTATCGTAGAGTATTGTATCTCCTTCCTTTCCTTTTTTCATCTAGGATTCAGCAACTAAGAGAGGGTAAATTATCGTGCCTCCTTCCTTTCCCCTTCGTTATCTCGACTTATGGAATGAAGATAAAGTGAGTAATAGTATCTTCTTCATTTCTCTTTCGTCAATAACTAAGATAGGGTAAATTATCGTACTTCCTTCCTTTCCCCTTCGTCATCTATAGAGTGAGTTATCGTATCTTCTTCATTTCTCTTTCGTCAATAACTAAGATAGAATGAGTTATCGTACCTCCTCTCTTTCCCCTTCGTCGTCTATAGAGTGAGTTATCGTATTTTCTTCATTTCTCTTTCGCCAGTAACTAAGATAGAATAAATAATCGTATCTATTTCCTTTTCCCTTCGTCATTCAGTCCTCAACAACAGCGGTAGATGAAGTAAACCCATTTAAGAACATAAGAACATAAGAACATAGGAGTCTGCAAGAGGCCGGTAGGCCTGAACGAGGCAGCTCCTCTGAACCTAAGCTCCCGTATAGCTCCTGTGTATCTAATCCCACCTAATATCGCTGTCCATGAATTTATCTAATCTATTTTTGAATGTGGCAATTGTATTGGCACTCACCACATGACTGCTAAGCCTATTCCACTCATCCACCACCCTGTTTGTAAACCAATTTTTGCCTATGTCCCTGTTGAATCTGAATTTATCCAGTTTAAACCCATTACTTCGTGTCCTACCCGGTTCTCTTACCAACAAAACCTTATGAATGCCTCCCTTATTAAAGCCCTTCATCCATTTATAAACCACGATCATGTCTCCACGAACCCTTCGCCTTTCTAGAGAATGCAAGTTTAACTGTTTGAGTCTTTCCTCGTATGGCAAGTTTCTCAACCCCTTCACTTCCCTTTATGTATTGACTGATTAAGATGTATACTCAGGAAAACCCGTGTAGCCTAAGAGCGCATATAGATAGTCACACGGCACCACACAATGTTAGAATGATGTCACCCATATTATCCAATAGTGTGCCCACAAGCCTGTGAATAATGCCCAGAAGGTGAGTCAAGGCCTATGTGTGTGTGTGTGTGTGTGTGTGTGTGTGTGTGTGACGCCTCCCCGCCCACCGCCGCGGCTATTCTTATATATGACCCGTTGCTTGGCGTGTCGAGTGGCTCACCAAGCAAGGCGGATGGTTCTAGTTGCATGCCCTCTGCGACGCATCTCGGCCCGTTATGCGCTATGCGACTCTCTTACAGGCCTCAGCTGCTGCTAAAGTGATTAATGTTTTTTTTCTTTAGTAATTATCCAGAGAACGTCATTACCGAGTTCATATAGTCGCCCATATGATGTCAGACACTCATGGATTAAAATTGTATTCCGTTTTTGTTTAGTAATTACCAAAGAAACGTCATTACTGAATCATTAGTTGCCCAAATTACCTCAGTCTCGTCGTGTTCTTGGGTTAGCTGTGCTTCGTTTTCATTTAGCACCGAAGAAACAACTTTACCGAATCAATAGTTATTAAAATGACCTCCGACTTACGCTGTATTTTGTTCTTATTTGGTACTGAAGAAACATCGTTATCGTATTAGTTGTTCCCCGTATGGCCTCAGAATTTCTTGGTATGCTCTCGAGTCAACCGTACTGTCTTCATTCCTTTCCTTCACCGCTGTAAGGCAACGTATACTTAAGGATTTAGCCAATGTCTCTTAAACACTGTTGTTGCATACGTAGGTTATGTTGTTGCCCAGAGTGTCGTTGTATTCTTGGGTAACCTGCACACTAAGACTCCTTCCCCGTCGTAACATTAGTATACTTTAGGATTCAGCCGCTGTCTCTTATATATACACTATTGCCGCGAGCAGGCCAAGGCACGAGGCCACTATCATCTTCCTCCATCCAGTTTTTGCTTGGCAGGGACGCGGCCGCCGAGCTGGTCGTCTCGCGCGTGCCTTGTCCTGGGTCGGAAACTTGCAAGCGGCGCCTCAACTCACGACCTTTTACATACGTTTATAGAGTTTCACCAACGCGCAAATGATCACGAGACACGAAAGAAGGAAGTATTGTTGTTATTATTATTAGGAAAGCATGTACTCTAGCTTCGCGTGGCCTCGGTGCTAATCCCCGTAGCATCAGCCTTGAGCCAGGACGGATGAATGACAAGTGAATTTATTAAGGAAGCATATGGTATAGTATAGATGCGCGTGGCCTCGGTGCCTCATCTCTGTGGCAAATGCCTTTAACCCAGGACGGAGTTTGATAATTAAGGAAGCATACGATATAGTTGAGCGTGGCCTCGGTGCTCATCTCCGTAGCATATGCCTTTAACCCAGGACGGAGTTTGATAATTAAGGAAGCATACGATATAGTTGCGCGTGGCCTCGGTGTTCATCTCCGTAGCATATGCCTTTAACCCAGGACGGAGTTTGATAATTAAGGAAGCATACGATATAGTTGCGCGTGGCCTCGGTGCTCATCTCCGTAGCATATGCCCTTGAGCGACGAAGGATGAATGACAGGTTTTGTTAAGGAAGGAGCATCACTTGGAAATGAGCCACGAGAGGTTAGGAAATCCACATATACCACAACACCAATTAAAGGAGACGGCTATGAGGAGGACTACACTTACATATTCAAACCATGCAGTTCTTTCAAAGACGTGATATAACTAGGAGCGCTCGGAATGAGACACGAGAGAATGATTTATGAGGTGGATTAAGCAATCAATACATATACCACAACACCAATTAAAAGAGACGGCTGTGTGCTTATGGGGACTGCACACTTACATACCCAAGCCGCGTAGTTCTTTCAAAGACGTGATATAACTAGGAGCGCTCGGAATGGGACACGAGAGAATGACTTATGAGGCTGGTTAAGCAATCAATACATATACCACAACACCAATTAAAAGAGATGACTATGACCTCAGGCGAACAGCAGACCAAGATACTCAAGCCACACAGTTCTTTTTTTAGATTTCACATGACCTGCAGCGCGGAAGTGAGACACAAGAGAATGAGTCATGAGGCTGGTTAAGAAATCAATATATACCACGAAACCAATTAAGAGAGATGACTATGATCTCAGGCGAACAGTAGACCAAGATACTCAAGCCATGCAGCTCTTTTTTAGACTTCACATGACCTGCAGCGCGCGGGAATGAGACACAAGAGGCTGAGCTATAAGGTGGTGGAGTCGTCATCATCGTAGTAGCGCCTCGCATACCCAAATAGATGACACGTAGTCGCTAGGGGCCGCGTGTAGGTGTGGGTTGCAAGGGCATTGTGGCAGCAAATAAATCTAAACTCCGCGTCAGCTACCTCTACCCACACCTACGCGCGGCCCATAGCGACGACGTGTCATCTATTTGGGTATGCGAGGCGCTACTTCGATGCTGACGACTCCTCCGCGGAACTGTGACGCTGAAGGAAGGAGAGATATACGAGTTTGGGGTACTTGTGTTTAATTTGGGTTGGGTTCACGGGTTGTTTTGTCGCCTTGTTCATATGATTATTTAAGTTAGTGATGAGGAAGTGTAATTTTGACGACTCCTCCGTGGAACTGTGATGCCGGAGAGAGGAGAGATGGACGAGTCTGGGGTACTTGTGTTTAATTTGGGTTGGGTTCACGGGTTGTTTTGTCGCCTTGTTCATATGATTATTTAAGTTAGTGATGAGGAAGTGTAGTTTTGACGACTCCTCCGCGGAACTGTGACGCCGAAGAGAGGAAGGAGAGATATAAGAGCTCCGAGTACTTACGTTTTGTTTAGGTACACGGGTCGTTTTGCCGCCTTGTTCGTATGATTATTTAAGTTACTGATATAGATACTCGTTTTAAATTGTAGCTTTTGACGACTCCACGCAATTCTGACGCTGAAGGAAGGAGAGATATACGAATTCGAGTACTTGTGCTTAATTTGGGTTGGGTTCACGGGTTGTTTTGTCGCCTTGTTCTTATGGTTATCTAAGTTAGTGATGTAGAAGTGTAATTTTGACGACTCCTCCGCGGAACTGTGAAGAAGGAAACATAAGCGACTTCCAAGGACATATGTTTTGTTTGGGTCGCTGTCACGGGGTTGCCTAGTTAGGTTAGTCTTGTTTTGATCATTGTTTTATATAGACACCGCTCGTTATCATAGAATCGACGGCTTCGCGGAACTGTGACGCCGAATACAGGAGAGATAGACGATTTTCGAGTACTTATGTTTTGTTGGAGTTGCTTTTACGGGTTGTCTAATTAGTTGATTGTTATTAATATAGACACCTCTCGTTATCATAGAATCGACCACTCCGCGAAACTATGACGCCGAATGAAGGAAGCAAAGATGAAAACACGAGTACAAGATATCTTTTTTTACAGTAAACGAAGCGACTCAAAGGGAAAAAGAGGCAATAATCAAGGGCAAAAAAGGGATAGTAATAATAAGGAAAAAAAGCTCACCAAACAATATATACACTCCGCGAAACTATGACGCCGAATGAAGGAAGGAAAGATGAAAACACGAGTACAAGATATCTTTTTTGGAGTAAACGTAGCGACTCAAGGGCAAAAAGAGGCAATAATCAAGGGCAAAAAGAGATAGTATTAATAAGGAAAAAAAGTCCACCAAACAATATATACACTCCGCGAAACTATGACGCCGAATGAAGGAAGCAAAGATGAAAACACGAGTACAAGATATCTTTTTTGGAGTAAACGAAGCGACTCAAAAGCAAGAAAAGTAGTAATATTAAGGCAAAAAAGCCCACCAAACACTGCTCTTTATATATATTGTTTACCTTGGCGGCACGAGTCGTTTCTCTTAGTTTAGTCTTGTTTGGAGTATAAACCTTCGCTACGCGGTCTCCAAGAATTCATATATTTTGATTGGCGTTACTTGCATGCGCGGGTTGGGCTGTTTAGATACTTTGCTCTTGTTTATTTTTGCTTTCTTTACTGTTTATGTTATTATTATTATTGTTGTTGTTACTAGGACAGCTTATTGTTTGTTTGTTTGTTAGGGATATGTCTTTCTGTGAGTGTTGTTTTTTTTGTTCTTGTTCTCAGCGTTTAGGAGTTAGTTATCTTGTGTTGCTCTTGTTTGACGAGGATTTAAATTATAGGTTTTACACTCTCTCTCTCTCTCTCTCTCTCTCTCTCTCTCTCTCTCTCTCTCTCTTATTATTATTATTATTATTTTCTTATTTTCTGTCATTTCATTCGTAACTTTTTTCATCCAGTCCTTTTGGGGTAGTTTCGTGGGTTAGACTCTCTCTCTCTCTCTCTCTCTCTCTCTCTCTCTCTCTCTCTCTCTCTCTCTCTCTCTCTCTCTCTCTCCCCCCCCCCCCCCCCCACCCCACTGACGCGGACCACACCCCTTCTTGCCTCACCATGCATTCTTATCGGTGTAAAAACAAAAAAATAAACAGCAAGAGAGAACCATCTATTTGGGTACGAGTCTGGGGTGTCTGGCGCCGAGTAAATATTACTTGCATCAGACTCGCCCGTGGTGCAGTGGCTAGCGTGCCTACTCACGAATTCGCGGGCCAGAGTTCAAGCCCAGGCCCTTGCGTTGGCTACAGTGTTAGTTAGGCGGGTGTTGTAGGAATTAGCTCGCAGGGAGAGGTTCAACTTGCTTACATTTTCTATATTTAAACTCCCCGCCACCGGTGCCAGATTATCGTACTCAGAGCCCCATATTTACCTTTATTTGAGCCATGTCTATAACTATCGCCAAAAACGCACCAATAATTAATCATTTTAACGATAACTATATATGAAGGCAGTTATTGGGGTCGAGGAGGTAGTTTTTGGGTTGGAAATTAGCAAACATAGGAGGCTGAGTACGACAATCTGGCACCGTTGCTCCCCGCTGTCAATTTGTCCAGTTTCGGGTCCAATACACGGCGCGAACATCAGAGCAACGCCTTTAAATCAAGAGAAGGCTTTATAACAAACGAATAGGGGAGATTTTTTTTAGAAAGAATGACCCCACGTTGATGTTCACTCAGTTCTTGCGTGTTTGGTCTGCTGGTCTGGTATGTTGCTGTCTCTTGGGCAATATTAACTGTTACAGAGATCACAAGTGGACAAAACTAGTGGAATTTATGTGTTTTCCTCCTGTGTATTTCCCCAGAACCCATGCGTGGTAGACAGCGATGCCAGATTGTCGTACTCAGCCTCTTATAATAATAAATATATACTAACTTCCGACCCCAAAACTGTCTACTGAGGGCCAATAACTAGATGCATTTATATTCATCGTTAAAATAGTTAATTCCTGATGTTTCTTGGCAATAGTTAGGCGTCATTAACCGGTAAATACTATGCTCTGAGTACGATAATCTGGCAACGTTGGTGGTGAACGGCAGAACGACTTATTTCTGCGAGGAGGGATTTGTCGCAGCACCGGTACAGTCTGCATTTTAATTAGTTCAGGGTGATCTTTATGTTCAGCGTCCCGTCGACAAGGTGAACGCTACTACTGCCAAGATGCGTTTAGGAGAAGGGAGAAGAACAACAACAACACATTTCTTTCTATCTTGTGTTGGGCCTCAAGGGCTGACGGGTTTGGTGCCTCCTGTAGTACGCTTCGCTCGAGTAGGCGGACGTATTTGCGTAACACTGTGACCTTGATGGCGTGTATAGATTGCTGATTTCTTCATTTTTTCTTTTTTTTCTTCTTTTTTTTTCTCCTTTTTTTTCTTTTTTTTCTTCTTTTTTTCTTCTTTTAGTTTTTGTTCTTGTTCTTGTTCTTCTTCTTGTTCTTCTTGTTCTTGTTCTTGTTCTTTTTCTTTTTCTTTTTCTTTTTCTTTTCTTCTTTTTCTTCTTCTTCTTTTTCTTTTTCTTTTTCTTTTTCTTTTTCTTGTTGTTGTTGTTGTTGTTGTTGTTGTTGTTGTTGTTGTTGTTGTTGTTGTTGTTGTTGTTCTTTTTCTTTTTTTTTTTCTTTTTTTTTTTCTTCTTCTTCTTCTTCTTCTTGTAATGTATATATTATAATGTACATGTGAATGTGTGACTGTATGTCGCAACACTCTGGAAATGCCCCAAAACCCCTACGAAAGCTTTGCCAAATACGTGAACTTGAGCGCCGAATTGTTTAAGAATAAGGACCATGGAACTAAGGTCAACACGCGAGGGGACACGAGCCTAAAAATTGTATCCAGCGCGGTGTCGTCGAGTGGAGAAGGAGGAGGAGGAGGAGGAGGAAGGTTAGAAGGAGGAAGAGGAGGAGGAGGAGGAATGTCCTTACGTATGTCTGTCTGTCTCACAACCTCGTCAGTGCTTTGGGCGCGGGGCCAAGAAACACCATGCACGACCCTTCCTCCCCTCACCAAGGCCAAGGATGCTGCCTCTCCGTCACCGGCGCCTAAATCACCCGTCTATATTAGTACCCGCGAAAGACACTTAATAATGCTTACCTTGGCGCCGAGGAGTTAGTCTGCAAGGAAGGGTGCGAGGGAGAGCCCGTGCTGCTGTCCGTCTACAGAGCGCGTGGACGAGGGTAGAATCTGTAATGTGCTTGCCCTTCATCTATCAGGAGTATTCTTTGCTTGGTCCCCACGGCAACTGCAAGATAATAAAAGCCAATTCTGAGTTGAGCTGTCCACGTCTGGTCCTCGCATGAAAGAACCAGTAGGATTTAGAAACGTCGCGGGTGTAGAGTGTGTTGTAGAAGCTCTCCGTCTCTCATGGATTCTTCTTTATCTGCAAGCAAATAAGTGCAGGCTCTGAGTCTTCGTACTAAAGAAGCAGTATAGTATAGAAACGTGGCGGCTGGAGAGTGCGTTAAACAAGCTCTCCGTCTCTCAGGATACTTCTCTACCTGCTTCCCACGGCAACTGGAAACAAATAAGTGCAGGCTCTGAGTCTTCGTATGAAAGAAGCAGTAAAATAGAGCAACGTGGCGAGTGTAGAGTGCGTTATACAAGCTCAGGATTCTTCTCTATCTGGCTCCCACGGCAACTGCAAGCAAATAAGTGCTCGTTCGGAGTTTCGAAATGTACAAGTCCTCGTATGAAATAAACATTTGAAAGTAGAAACGTGGGGAGCATACCTGATCTACGCCTCGCAGGAAATCCTAGCAACTACCAACAGCGCCTGCAAGCAAACAAACGCCGGCTCTGAGTTGAACCTACGTCTGGTCCTCGTATGAAAGACCCACTAGAGTATTGAAACGTGGCGAGTGTAGAGTGTTATACAAGCTCTACGTCTCTCAGGAAACTCTATTAACAACTTTCCACGGCATCTAAACGTTTAGTGACCTATGTTTGGTCTTCCCCTCTAAGAAAGAGTAAAGAATAGCAACGAGGGTACACTACTGGCCTACATATTGGCACTCTTTTACCTGCTTTGAACATGGTATGCCAACGATGTGCTTTCAGTGAGAGAGACCGAGAGTGTTCAGTGCAAACGGACACTCTGAACCACATATCCCTTCCCTGAGTTAGTGCTTTGAAAGGCTGTGAGCGCGAGGAATTACAGAACGAAGAGCCAGCCACTTCAAGTCATATTCCTCACACGACATCGAAAACAACATTATAAAAAAGCCATATAGTACTCTTCCCTGACTTAGTGTTGGAAAGGACATAAGCCCGACAATACAGAGTGAACAGCCAGCCCCTTACAACCATATTCCCCCCCCCCCCCCAAGACTTCGAAAATACATTAGAAAAAAGCAATAGAGTACCCTTACTTGACTTAGTGTTTTGAAAGGTTGTGAGCGCGAGAAAATACAGAGCAAGCAACCTCCCGAGACTTTGAAAACTTGGAGAAGGCTAAAGTACGTCCGTCTGTGTTGTTAGTTCACGGCAGACAGACTCTTCAAAGACTCCCACCTTTCCTGAGTATAGAAATTAAAAAGGAAAGCTCTGTTAAAATACGTTTCTGCATAAGGGAGAGTAACCGACAATTGAACCCTTCCCTTACCTATAAACACAAGGAAATACTTTGAATCACGAACTTCTGAAGGAATATACGGTGAAAACAGGCAACCTTACCCTTTCCTAAGCTACCCCAACAAGAAAAAGCTAAGGAAAGGCTCTGAATAACAAACTCGTGTACTGTAAGGCAAGGAACGGTACGGATTGACAACTGTACCCTTCCCTTACCTACCCCAACAAGGAGAGGCTGAGGCAAGGACCTGAACAACAACCCTCTATTCTGTAAGGGAGATTAGAGGTAGTACTGTCATAATTTTTGTACTTCGACGAAAAGGAGACTATAATCGGGTTCTCACGAGTGTTTATTTAGGCCCACGGTACAGAAGAAGGGACAAACTACCACCAGGGTCATAAAACTACCTCTGGAAATAACCAAAACTCCTACGAAAGCCCTGTCAAATATTCTTACCTTTCTCTTACCTAGTCAACCGTATAGGAAGACTGCAAGAAGCTCCTATATTGATTTCCCTTACCTTTCAAAACTGTAAGGAAAGTGAAAAACAAGCTCCGAAGGGAAGGCAAAGTGAAAACAGACAGCCTTACCCTTTCCTTATCATTCAAACTGTAAGGCAAGACTCTGAATAACATACTTGTGTACTGTAAGGCAAGATACAGTACTCATAGATAGCTTACCTTTTTCTTACCCATTCAAACTGTAAGGCAAGACTCTGAATAACCAACCCGTGTACTGTAAGGCAAGATACGGTGCCTTCCTTTACCTACCGAAACAAGGAAGGACTTACTAACGGGTTCCTAAGGCAAGACAAGGTGAAAACAGACAGCACTGCCCTTCCCTTACGCACCCAGGCCGTAAAGCAGGGCGCAGGTCAAGACTTCAAGGTGGCAGGCATGACGTACCAGAGGGAGTGGGGGGGACAGAGGGCCTCGTATGCGGGGTTCGGAATCACACTACCCATCATGTGTCCCCCGTGCCACGCCTTGTCCACTCCGCCCTCCCCGCCTGAGGCCAACCCCTCGATCCTCTCCAGCTCCGCCCCCTCCACCTTCCACTTCCCCACCCCGCCCGACACCTGCGACAACCCCACCACTTTGTTCCCCCACAGAAGCCTCTCCTATAATTGCATGGAGTGAGTATTAAGGGCGAAAATATCCTGGTTGTGAATGTGGCGCTGTTTCGAATATCTATTTATCAATCTATCTCCCTAATAATACACTAGGGTTCCTCTATACAAGGCTATCTTATAACTGTATGGAGTGAGTATAGCGAGTGTTTTTAATGTCTACCTCTTTTGTGTCTCGATATACCACTCCCTAAGAACGCGTGGCATGATCTAGTAATGATACGATATGGTTCCTCTATAGAAGCCTACGTAAGCGACTATCCCGGTTTGTGAATGTGGCGCTGCTTCGAATATCAATTTATCTGTCTATCTTCCTACCCACGTGTCATACTCTAATAATAATATAGTATGATGCCTCTATAGAAATCTCTCTTATAGCTGTATGGAGTATTGGGCTATATATACGTGAGTGACTGCCCCGGGTTGTGTGTGAATGTAGTGCCCTTTTGAATGTCTACCCACCTCGTGTCTTGATATATAATTCCCTAACGATGATACAATATGGTTCCTCTATAGAAGGCTCTCTTATAACTGTATGGAGTGAGTATTGGGCTACGCGAGTGACTGCCCCGGGTTGTGTGTGAATGTAGTGCCCTTTTGAATGTCTACCACCTCGTGTCTTGATATATAATTCCCTAACGATGATACAATATGGTTCCTCTATAGAAGGCTCTCTTATAACTGTATGGAGTGAGTATTGGGCTACGTGAGTGACTGCCCCGGGTTGTGTGTGAATGTAGTGCCCTTTTGAATGTCTACCACCTCGTGTCTCGATATATGATTCCCTATTGATAATACAGTACGGTTCCTCTCCTATACCTCTCTCCCCTGTAGCTGCATGGAGTGAGTGTAAGTGCGAGAATGTCCTGGGTGTGAGCGTGGCGCCCTTCCCGTCTCGTGTCTCTTCATATTACTCCCCAAGAACGTGTGTCATCATCTAATAATGATATAACATGGCCACGATCACCACACTTTCATGTGCTCTCCTCTCCTCTCATCCCTTTAGCTCATGCCTTTGTGTATCCATTGCCGCACACCGACATTGGCCTTACTCGGGGTCTGGGTGTGAGGGCGCCAAGTTATGTAAGGAGGAGACCCAGTGCCTTTAAATATCACGCACAGGACTGCATTTTTTTTTTTTTTTAGTTTCATTCCTGTCTAGTCTGCAACTTTTTTTTTCTCTCTCTCTCTCTCTCTCTCTCTCTCTCTCTCTCTCTCTCTCTCTCTCTCTCTCTCTCTCTCTCTCTCTCTCTCTCTCTCTCTCTCTCTCTCTCTCTCTCTCTCTCTCTCTCTCTCTCTCTCTTTTCCATTATCCATTATCCATTATCTTTTTATAACTAGTATCACACAGTATTGCCACAAGTGTCTCCTTCCTCATCCCATACGTTCCCTTTTCTCCTGTCTACTTGTATCCATCATCCTTCCATACTTAACGTAACACAGTATTGCCACAACGTTTTTCTTCTATCGTGTCTATTTCAAGCCTCAAGTTCCTCCCTCCTCGTGTTTACTTAATCTTCTTTTCGTTCCTTCGGCAGTCTGGTCCGGCAGCACTTGGGCCACGTCGAGAACCGGCTCTTCGAGATGTTCGGCGACAAGGAGAAGCAGACCATCAACATAAATAAGTTCCTCATGGTGAGTGCGCGAGTGAGTCAGGGTCATATTGTTAAACATCTCACCGCCCACGCCCACATATTTGACAAGGCTTTCGTGGGAGTTGTGGCGGGCGTTACCAGGGGTAGTTTTATGACCCTGGTGGTAGTTTGACGCACCTTCTGTACCATGAACCAACAAAAACACTCACTATAATCCGACTCATCTCCTATACGACCTTTGGCAATAGTTGATATGAGAGGAGGAAGCGTCTAAGAACGTCGACTTAGTAAACAAAACAAACTAAGGGAGCGTCCGAGGATAACGATAGAAATTATAATGTGATCGAGGCTTTGTTTTAAGTCCTGTAAGCTTCCCAGTGTTGCTCTCCCGTTGAAGGCCATCCATAATGTTTTCTCTTCTACTTAGGCAGTCATAAATATCCCTTGGGTCGTACCTTCAGACGCTTTCGGCTCTCAACGACAACTATTCCCAAGGGCCATGAAGGTGATGAGTTGGGTTTTCATGAGTTGTTCTTCACATTCACGGTGCGGAAGCCTTCTCTTCATCTTCCTCACCCCCTTCTTCTCTCCTCTTCGTTCCTCCCCTCCTTCCTCCCCTTCCCCTCCACCACCCTGTCTCTTCCTCCCCTGCTTTCCTCCTCTTCATTCCCCTCCCTTTTTCCTCCTCTTTCTTCCCCTTCTTGCTCCCCTTCCTCCTTCTCCTCCTTCATTCCCCCCTTCCTCCCCCACCATGGAGCCACCCACCACAACCACTACGAAAGCCTTATCAAATGTGGGTGTGAGGAGAGGGAAGGTTAAGGGAGGTGTAGGATTGAAGACAGTAAGGTAAAAGGGGAGAGGAAAGAGAAGGAAAGGAGAGTTGGTTGAAGGGAGGGACTCTGTGTGTTCCTCTGAGAGTTCATATCGTCCTCCTCTTATGCTAACCTCCCCTCCGCTTTACAGTATCCTAGCTCGGGAAATAACACGCATGCACTAAGAGAAAACAACATGAATGAAACAGAAAAAAAAGATGGGAAAAACTAACATAAAGAAAATAGAAGGAGGAGGCAAGGAAAGGAAATAGAAGGAAAGCTAGATCAAAGAAAGTCCCAAAATGTTTCAAAATACGAACCTTCCTCCTCTCTTTCCTCCCCCTCTCAAGGTCGGGTGATGCATGTTGACAGGTTTCCCGCGAAGGTACAAATATAGAAAGCGCGCCACGATGTACCTGTTCTTGGCCTGGTTAGAACAAGCACAGCGGGAGGAGCCAGGCGTCAACAAGGGCTCCAAAATTATCACCGTTTCTGCTCTGATTAAATTATAGATACGAGGCAGGGATGGAGGGATGATTGAGCCTTTATTACGTAGTTTGAATGGGATTGTTAAGGTGCCTGGTCCACTTATGTAATACTAATAATGCTAATTCGAATACTTCTACTAATTATACTTGGCTTACTTGGCACTCCTCCTAGTCTTGTGATACTCCTTGGCTGGCCACTTATTTTTCTACTTTCCTCTTTCATTTCTCACTTTCTACTTTCCCTCTATCAATTTTATCAACTTTTCTTTCTCTCCTTTTCTGTTTTCCCCCCTTCCCACTTTTCCACTTTCTCTTCTCATTCTTCCACTTTCGACTAATTTATTTAACTTTTCCTCTCATTCTTCCACTTCTTCCTCTCATGTTCCCACTTTTCCCTACCGATATTCCACTTTTCACTCGCATTTTCCCACTTTTCCATCTCATTTTCCCATTTTCCCCAATCATTTTTAACTAATCCTTCTCATTCTTCCACTTTCGACTAATTTTTTTCACTTTTACTCTCATTCTTCCACTTTTTCCTCTCATTTTCCACTTTTCCCTCCCATTTTTCCACTTTTCCCTCCCATTTTCCCACTTTTCCCTTTCATTTTTTCATTTGATCTCATTTTCTGCACTTCCCTTTTCACTCTATCACATTTTCTCACTTCCCTTTCCCACCCATCACAAGACAACCTTTAACAAGAGACGAGGTGAGTGAAGGGTCTCCTGTACACGTGTTTCTTAACCCGTTCGTAGGGACTGACGGCGACAGGGATGCGGCCCACCGACCCTCGCCTCAAGCAGACCCGGGACAACCTCAAGAAGCTGCAAGACAACCTGGGCACCGAATTCGTCACCCTCGAGGTTGACTACGACACTTTCATGAGGTAAACAGATGGATAGATAGATAGATAGATAGATAGATAGATAGATAGAGAGAAAGAGGCGAATATCGGAATATGTACTGATCTTCCCCCTAAAGATAGATAGATATAGATAAAGAGATAGATAGATAGAGTATATACACCTATATCATCTATACATCACTGCAGCAGCTTATGATTCTAACCTTTTCCCATTAGATAAATAGACAGATAAATAAATAGAGAAACAGAGAGAGAAAAAATACATCTGGATCATCAATATTAATCAATCAATCACTACCGTAGCTCACAATAGACAGGCAGATAGATAGGTACACAGATAGATAGATATAGATAGATAGACATTAAAAGCATGACCATCCTCTACTTAACATCACTGAAGCTCTCAATACTCACCCTCCGTCCTTCCTTCTCTCTTCTCCCTCGCCTCGTCAGCATCATCTCGGAGAACCTGGAGGTGGTGGTTCGCGCGTTCTCTGGCTCCTTCGTCATCCCAGACTTCCAGGGATTCTGTAAGCAGATTGAAGACATTTACACCCTCTGCCACGCCAACCACTCCGGCAGGGTAAGGCGCGGGCACTTCTTTCTCCCCCAGCAACTTGGTAATACATGACCTATACGTGGAAACAGTTAGAGATATTATAGACATATATCAACAACACATAAGATAGTAACAAAAAAGAAAATACGGCTTCTCCTCCTTCAGTTCCTTCTTCTATATCTCCTCCTCCTATAGGCAAGCTGCAGAGGTAAAACAACAACAACAACAACAATAACAATGTACATACAAAGGAAACTAATATACAACTGTAGCTATAAATAAATGCTTCAAATGTTTCCTCCTCTTCGTCGTAAAAGTCCTCCCCTTCCCCGCAGCCCGCTCACTACATCCCTCAACTGGCTCGCTTCAGCTCCAAGTGTTGGGGTGTTTCCGTGTGCACCGTGGACGGCCAGCGCTTCTCCCTGGGCGACGTGGATGTGCCCTTCACCATACAGTCCTGCAGGTTGGTCCTTTATTCTTGTCTTTTGCTTTACCTTAATTTTTTTTTAGTCTTTCGGTTACTGTCCTTGTAAATCACTTTCCTTTCCTCCACTTGTACAACACTCAGGTCCTTTTCTCTTTGCTTTTTCTTGAGTTCATTGTTTTCTTTCAATTTTCCTTCTTGCGCAACTCTTCCCTCCCTATTTCTTGAGTTCATTGTTTTCTTTCAATTATCCTTCTTGCGCAACTCTTTCCTCCACTAATGGCTCAGCACTCCAAGGGTACAAGTGCTGGTACACAGGAGTTGATCCCATTGAGGTGGTTTGCAGTACTATTTGGTTCTACGGAGGAAAATAAGTAAGGTGTTGCATCTGTGGTGACCCGCCTGACACGGAAAACCTTCCCTAACCCACTCAGCCACGGGGCACCTCTTTAGCCAGATTAGCAGAAGCATGGTTTCCTGTCTGGCCGGTCGCTGGTTCGATCCCCGGCGCTGGTAACATCTGTTCCTCCCTTTCCGGGTCTGGATTAATTTCTCGTGTGTTTCGTACACGCAGAGGTCGCGGGGATGTCTGGGAAAGCGGAATTTAGATCATTATACATCAATACTGTTCTTCCTTCTTTCCTTCCTTCCTCCATCGATTCCCACTCCACTCTATATATAGCTGAAAAGTTGTGCTGATCTACAATAGCTAATCCAATTTCAATTATGTTTACTTGACTGGTATAAGGAAATTGGAAGGCGTGTTGCTTTTCTTCCCTTTCTTCCGTATTTTCTGTGCTTCCTCCGTCCTTTCAGTCCAGTTCCCGTGTCTGAGGCCAGGTAGTGTATACATATGTACGAGTCATGCATGTTAAGTCATTCCCTTTAGTGGGTGCCGTTCCTGTGCGAGGCGTCAGGTAGGGTATACGTGGACCTGTATGTGTCTGTGGGGCTCTTGTTTCTGCAGTCAGCGTTTCCTGCCTGCCGAGCAGCAAGGGGTTACTACACAGCTAAGTTTCAGCACCTTGGAACTGACTGAGAGGTATCTGGAGGAAGGCTCACACAACACTGGCCACATGCACTACTTAAGGCTTGCTACTATAGTCAATTCCACCCCAGGTGACAGCGAATATGAAGTAATTTTAGTAAAAAAGGAAGCGCTGTTGAGTGCCAACTCTCCATCAGGTTTTGCCCAACCCCCATCGGGTCAGCTGTGACCAATCACCAACAACAGAGCGACCTTGCTCTTCCGTCATCGTCTGCAGGGAGGGGCTTAACGCCTGGCTTGCTGTACCCTGCGGTGGCATAGACTATAGTCGTTGATAAAATGATTAAAAACATTAACTGGCTTCTCAGTGAATAAAGGAGAAAAATGGTTCCTGTTCTAAAGACAAAGTGTTGTCTGGGAGAGACTCACGACCACACTTCCTCCAGATTCAAGGCTTGGTTGAGGTTCTCCTAAAGCTAGCCTTGCCTGCCCTTCCTCACCCCTCACCCCAGTGTTGCCAGACATAACTTCCTCCTCTCTTACACTTATTCAAAGATCTCTTCAGAGTGAGTAACTTTTCAAGCATATAATTCTCAAAGAGTTGCTAATCATGTTGTGCCTGTTGATAACTCAGTGGTACATCCCTCAACTCGTCACTGGTTTGGTCACCATTGCTGTATTCTCAACACCTTTCAAGTCTGACATTCAGCATCTGTTCAGTGTCAGGTAGTCCAAGGTGCTGCAGCCACCTCTTGACAGGTTATGAGTCTTGCTGACATACAGAACTTTCTTGAGACTGACAGTCATATTTAGCGGGATGTTTTTCTCTTTGGCGGCCTGACCCTAGCAAGCCTTTGACTTACGCCATCGGCCTGGCTCTGAACGGCACTGAGTACGTGCACAAGTATGTCGGGATGGAGCCCTCGGGACGCTACTTCAATGAACTGGTCCTTGATTATAACAGTGAGTAGCGTGGCGGCGAGGCGGAGGGTGCATGTGCATGGGCGAGGCTGCTGGTGTGGGGGCGTCAGGCTCAGCGGGGCCGAGGTGGTGAGGGATTGCTCTGGATTTGCAATCATAACTAGGTTCATATATATGCTGCAAGACCCTTCCGGCTTCTTGCAGACTTTTTGTTCTTATGTTTTATCATGCTCTTTGTTACTGTGCAGTGCTAACTCTTGCAGACTGCTTATGTTCTTCTTATGTTCTATGCAAAACCCTACTGGCCTCTTGCAGACTCCTTATGTTCTTCTTATGTTCTATGCAAAACCCTACTGGCCTCTTGCAGACTCCTTATGTTCTATGCAAGACCCTGCTGGCCTCTTGCAGACTTCTTATTTTCTCAGGTTCTTCTTATGTTCATTGATACTGTGCAGTGGTAGAGCTTCCAGTGACTATCATGATGTAGGATTAAAAAGCAAGGTCCAGATAATCCCACGCCACACAAGCCACAGGTAAGGAGTGTTATCAGCCGGACAGTCAGGACAGCAGTCTGAAGGGAGTCCTCAGCACGAGGGGGTAATGCCGCCCTACTCTCCCCTCAGCTACGCCATGATGTACGCTGTAGCGGTGGGCTTGCTTGGGACTAAGAAGGTTCACTATTACGTGGGTATGGAGCCTTCGGGGCGCTATCACAACGAGCTGTGTCTCGACTCTGACAGTACGTTCAAAAGCTAATGCTGCCTCCTGCTTGCCCTCGCCCTGTCCTCCTCAGGCTTCTCTTCCTCTACTTCCTCTCCTCCGTCCCTTTCCCTCTGTTGCTCAGAGTAGGGAAGCTAAGCCAAGCAGTGACGATTAGTAGTTGTGTGATATTCGTAACATATGCATCTTGGCCCTGTTGAGAGTTGTTGGCCTTGTGGACGGTAGAGTGTTGACTTTCACAATATTAACAATTCCGATACTCAAAAGAGCAAAATTCTGAACTTTTTCTCACGTTTGGTGTTGTCTTGCCACCACTGATGGCAGGGATGAGCCTTGACTCTTCCTTTACTGGCCAGCCTTGTGCCAACACAGTTTCAGGAGGCAAAAAAGTCTAAGGAGGATAATGATCATATTTGAGTAGCGGGCTTTTTTTTTCATTATTGTTTCCTTTTTTTTTTGTCCTTGAACTGTCTCCTCTGCTGTAAAAAAAAAAAAAACTTTCACTTAGCATCCTGAGGTTCTCAAAGTTAAATGCCCGATTGTAATGATCAGTAACCATTAAGGGGAGAAGAAATAAAGATGGAAGGAAAGTAAAGTAGTGGGTAGGAGGTGAGGAGTGAGGCAAGGAGCAGTCATATAAAGAGGCGCAGGAACAGCCACTCAGTAAGGCTCAGCTCTCCCTGCATTGGATATAATTCTTCGGCTGCACTCACTGAAGGTTGGTGATCAGGTGTTTCTGGTGCGTATTAGTTTCGCTCCTATTAATTCACTCTTAGATGTGTTAGTGAGGAAATAGGAACAGTGGCATGAGTGACTTGCCCTTCCCTATAGTGTTCCTTCCTTACAATAGCAACAACTCTACATTCCTTATTCCACATGAAAGTCAAGACTCTGCTGTATGTACAATGTCTAACTCCTTTTCTCCTCCTAACGCATCCCTTTCCTCTTTATCGCACTCCGTCTTTCCTATCCTCTGATCTTGTCACTCTTTTCGTTTTTTTATCTTTATCTTATCAACGTGAAGGGGAAAAGTCAGCTGATATTTATGCTACCAATCGAGGTGTTCATCTTCATCTCATGCTGTTGGTGCTGCCGTGTCTGCCTTCATGCGAGGGGAGTAGACTGAGTAGGCGAAGGAACCAAATCTCCGTCCACGAATTAGAAAAAAGATAAACGTAAGCAAATTATTGAAACCCAGAATAATAAAACAAGCCATTACAGAAATACCTGATAAATTAAACATACAAACCAGGATAGACTGAGTGGGCGAAGAAAGCAAATCTCCGTCCACGAATTAGAATATGGATAAACGTATGCAAATTATTGAAACCCAGAATAATAAAACAAGCCATTAAAGAAATACGTGATGAATCAAATATATAAACCAGAGTAGACTGAGTGGGCGGACAAAGCAAATCTCCGTTCACGAATTAGAAGACAGATAAACGTATGCAAATTATTGACATCCAGAATAATAAAACAAGCCATTACGGAACACGAATTAGAATATGGATAAACGTATGCAAATTATTGACATCCAGAATAATACAACAAGCCATTACAGAAATACCTGATAAATTAAACATACAAACCAGGATAGACTGAGTGGGCGAAGAAAGCAAATCTCCGTCCACGAATTAGAATATGGATAAACGTATGCAAATTATTGAAACCCACAATGATAAAACAAGCCATTACGGAAATACGGGATGAACTAAATATACAAAGCAGGACGTCTCAGCTGACTTAAATGACCGTACACAAACCTTAATGCCTCTTCCGACAGTTAAAGTCTGTGTTTCCTTATCCTTAACCTCATCCCCTCATCACTGCCTCGTCCCCCTGCTCCCCCCCCCTCCCTAAACCACCAGCTTATGACCGTCTAAAGTGAAGGGTGTTTGGGTGACAGTGCCCATGCTAAGCGATGTGTGTGTGTGTGTGTGTGTGTGTGTGTGTGTGTGTGTGTGTGTGTGTGTGTGTGTGTGTGTGTGTGTGTGTGTGTGTGTGTGTGTGTTTGTGTGTTTGTGTGCGTGTTCCTGCTGTCCACACTAAGGTTTGTGTTAAGAATCCATTGTGCATGATGTGTTTGTTTCTACTGACATTAACAAGTAGTAGTAGTAGTAGTAGTAGTAGTAGTAGTAGTAGTAGTAGTAGTAGTAGCAGTAGCAGTAGTAGTAGCAGTAGCAGTAGTAGTAGTAGTAGTAGTAGTGGAGGGGGCTGGCTTTTGCATGAGCATAAGCAGTAACCATTACTATCCAAGCATAACTGGCGCCACTATAAAAAATTGCCTGCGCCATGACGGGTTTGGGCAGACCACCAGCTAGGCCCGTGAAGAAAGCCTACAGGCGCTATAGGCTGAGATGTAAAAAAAAAAAAAAAAAAAAAAAAAACCACGTCACCACTAAACATACGAAATAAAACAAGAATATCAAGACTTCTGCATTGGACACCCAAGCAACAATGTATATTCATAAACCCACAGCACTGCACTGGTCTAAGACACACACATGAAATAAAAGTAAACTGTAAAAAATATCCATAGTTCTGAGTTGGACATATTATAAGAAAACCGTAGTATATAACAAGCCAAAGCACTGCACTGATCCCTAACCACACCCCTCCTCTTCCTCTCCTCCAGACAAGCCTCACAACCCGATGATCAACTCCGGGGCCATCATGACATCGGCGATTATCAAGGTTAGTGTGTGGGCTAAATTTCAACGTTGCCAGATTGTCGTACCCAGGCTCTTATATTTGCCGACTTCCCACCGAAAAACCGTCTCCTCCACCCCAATAACTGACTTTATATATAGTTATCATTAACCCCTTGGATGCAGATTTCCTACAAGAAGACATCACCAAGCTACAGGAGTGGAACAAAAAGTGGCTGCTCCAATTTAGTGAAGAAAAATGTCAGGTCATGCATCTTGGGAGGGGAAATCCAGCATACCAATACCACATGGGAAACACTCCACTACCCACCACAGAGGCAGAGAAAGACCTGGGAGCATATGTTACCAGGCTACCAGTGAAGGCGAAATCCGTGCCAATCGCAGCGGACGGGTTAAAATGGTTGATTACTGGTGTTTCTGGGCAATAGTTATGGATCAGAAACCGGTAAATTCGATGATCTGAGTACGATGATCTGGTAACAGTGGTGTGCTTTGCTTTTGGGGGCGACGAAAAGGAACTACGAGTGAATGACTGATACTGCTAGACTTCCATTTCCACTTTGCTCATGATTTCAAAGAGGGAAAATAGGAAGAGAAGGAAAAATAGGAAAAAATAGGAAATAGGGAAGAGATAGAGGAGGGAAAATAGGAAGAGGCAAGAAATGAATGGCCAACACTACTTGCCAAATAAAACATGAATTAGTAGGTTGGTCAATCCTATAACCTTCTTTTGTTTTTTTTCAGCCTGAACTCTCGGCGGCAGACCGGTTTGACTATGTGAGTATAATTCAGTGATTTGATTGTCCGATGTACCTAATTGTGGTTCCTAATTGTAAGTGGAATATATAGGATTTGCGTTCATCTCGTATTGACCGGAATCCATAATGTAAAAAGAGATTGAAGTCACTTGTACTAAAACCTCTTCTTTTCTTTCTTTTTCTACTTGATGTTGTTGTTCTTTTTCTTCTAGTTGTTGTTTTTGTTTTTTTCTTTGTTTTCTTCTTCGTCTCCTTCTTATTTTTCTTCTCATTGTTCTTCGTTTTGTCTTCGTTTTCTTCTTTGTCTGCTTCTTCTTCTTATTATTTTTCTTTTTCTACTTGTTCTTGTTCTTCGTTTTCTCTTGGGTTTCTTCTGTCTCCTTCTTGTTCTTTTCTTCTTCTCCTTGTTCTTCTTCTTGTTCTTCTTCCCCTTCTCGCTTAACATCCTTACAATACCTTCTGGCGCTGGACAAGGCACTCATGTTCACCTCTTTGTCCCGCAGATGTTCAAGGTGTACAAGCGCCTGGCCGGGGACGAGTATCTGGGCTTCAACAACTCGGTCTTCCTCTCAGAAAAAGAATGCTCGGACCGCAACTTCGCGCTCGCCTACTTCATGAGGGAGAACAAGTGCTTCCCGCCTAACCACAAGCTGCACGAGTCCCTGGATTTCTACTTTCAGGTATGTTGGTTGGTCTTAATGAGGGAATGTTGTCTTAATGAGGGAGTGTTCTTATTTTATCTCGCTCCTAAAACTGGTAGAAATAATGCTCATGATATGGTAAGATTATTATTTTTCTTCTTCTTCTTCTTCTTCCTCTTTTTCCTCTTCTTTTTCTTCGTCTTCCTCTCCTTTCTCTTGTTCTTGTTCTTGTTTTTCTTCATCTTGTTCTTCTTTTTCATCATCATAATCATCATCTTCTATTTCTTCTTCATCTTCTACTTCTTTCTCTTCTACTTCATCATCTTCTTCCCCCTTTCCTTCTTCCTTTCCTTTTTTCTTTCTTTCTCTTTCTTCTTGTCCTTTGTCCTTTCTTTCTTTCTTTCTTTTTCTTTCTTTTTCTATTTCTTTATCTAACGTCCACAACTCCACATTTTCCCTTCCCCTTATTCCTTTCCTTCTTTTTCTCTTTCTTCTTGTCCTTCGTCCTTTCTTTCTTTCTTTCTTTTTCTTTCTTTTTCTATTTCTTTATCTAACGTCCACAACTCCACATTTTCCCTTCCCCTTCTTTCTTTCCTTCTTTTTTCTTTCTTTCTTTGTCTTTCTTCTTGTCCTTCGTCCTTTCTTTCTTTCTTTCTTCTGCTATTTCTTTATCTAACGTCCATATTTCCCTTCCCCTTCTTCCTTTCCTTCTTTTATCTTTCTTTCTTCTTGTCCTTTGTCCTTTCTTTCTTTCTTTCTTCTGCTATTTCTTTATCTAACGTCCATATTTTCCCTTCCCTTCCCTCTATCTCATCCTACTCCACCCTCAGCTCTGTTCAATGGAGATCACGGCGGAGTCCGGGGCGGTGATGGCGGCCACACTAGCTAACGGCGGCCTCAACCCCCTAACCGGCGACCCAGTGCTCACCGTGGACGCCATACGGAACACACTCACCCTCATGCACTCCTGCGGGATGTATAACTACTCGGGACAGTTCGCCTTCCAAGTGAGTTCGAAGGTTTTTGGTTCGTTTGTTGGATTTCAGTTTTCTTGTGTGTTCGTCTTCTTCCTACCTTGTTTATTGTGTCTTGTGTCTTTTTTTTCCTTCCTAGTGTGTTCAGAGTCCTTTGTTTCACTTCTTGGATTTCAGTTTTCTTGTGTGTTCGTCTTAATTTGTCTGTTGTGTCTTGTATCTAATTCATTTTTCCTTCCCAGTGAGTTCAGAGTCCTTGGTTTCACTTCTTGGATTTCAGTTTTCTTGTGTGTTCGTCTTAATTTGTCTGTTGTGTCTTGTATCTAATTTATTTTTCCTTCCCAGTGAGTTCAGAGTTCTTGGTTTCACTTTTTGGATTTCAATTTTCTGTTACGTCTGTGTTCTCTCTTTTCCCCAACAACCACCACCAACAGCAACAACAACAACAACACGACTGAACCTGATCATAACAATTCCAAAGATCATTTAGCGAGGCCTATAAAGAACTGAAGGTTAAATGGAGATATACAATGTTTCTAGACCTGCCCAACCCTACATAAGACACTGCTACTACTACTACTACTACTACTACTACTACTACTACTACTGCAACACTCACACCACCACCACCTTCACCATCCCCTCACTCACCCCATGCTGGTTCCTCCGCAGGTTGGGTTGCCGGCGAAGTCAGGTGTATCAGGTTGTGTCCTCCTGGTCGTCCCTAACACCATGGGCATCTGTCTCTGGTCGCCGCCCCTCGACTCCAATGGGAACTCCTGCCGTGGGGTCCAGTTCTGCATGGTAAGGAATTGAATCGGGTTATAGAATTGTTACCACTTATAGGATCAGTTATAGTTACAATACATCATTACGATAGTCTGTTCACTTAAGTCTGACCCAAGCTGACAACATAAATCTAAGCGTGTTTGTAAGACCTTTATGGAGTGTATGTAGTAGAGTCAGTAGACCTTCCATTTGGTGTATTTCTTTTCCTCCATCTATTCATCTTTGCTCTTCATTAATTCACGGGTCATCCGCCTCTGCCTCAGGAAATGGTGTCTCGCTTCAACTTCCACAACTTCGACAACCTGAGAGGCTACTCGAAGTCCAAGCAGGACCCGCGCACCACCAAGGCTGAGTCCAAGGCGCAAATCCTCTTTGACCTCCTCTTCTCCGCTGCCGCCGGGGACATCTCAGCGCTCAGACGGTAAGGAGGAGCCATGATCTTTGTTTATAGTTAGGAAGGCAGCTCATGGGGGCAGTAAGACCTTTGAGAACACCCCACGAAACACTACTCGCCCATAAAGAGGTTTGGAGGAGTTTTCAGTCGTGGTCAGATCGTGGTCAGCTTATGTTGGGAATGTGTGTTGATACGCTGCTCTTGAATACAAAATTAGGTCAAAGAAACAGCAAAGACGTTGAAAATAGCCCACTAAACACAGCTCCCACACATAGAGGACAGGACAGCAAGGGTTTGAAAAGGATGTGGTCAGTTTAGGTTGGGGAGTGTGTTGAAGTGCGCACCAGCAGCTCTCTTGACACATTTTCACTGATTAGCACTTCTGTTTTCTATGAATTCTCTGATCCACGTCTTGTCCCATCAGCCACTCCCTCGCGGGCACGGACATGCAGGCAAAGGACTACGACGGCCGCACCGCCCTCCACGTGGCCACCTCGGAGGGGCATGACGAAGTGGTGGACTTCCTCGTCAACAGGTGCAACGTCTTCCCACTGCCCAAGGTAACCACGGCCCGGCACGCCTCAAGAGTCAGGATAGTGCCTTACCCTTGTCTGGGCTGGGCATTAAGTTTTCTTCTCTATAATTCAGTTCAGTTCAAGGTTGGGAGTTTTGTCTTCGTAACGGCACTCCTTGATATAGCTCCTCACTGTCTGGGTCCCTTTTTCTACGCACAGTCTAAGAATACACAGTCGTCTCATTCTTGCTGTCTGGGTTGGGCATTAAGTTCTCTTCTCTTTAATTCAGTTCAGTTCAAGGTTGGGAGTTTTGCCTTCGTAACGGCACTCCCTGATCTAGCTCTTCACTGTCTGGGTTCCTTTTTTACGCACAGTCTAAGAATACACAATCGCCCCATTCTTGGTTCGTGTTTCAAGGATTAGAGCTCGAGGCGCCTTGTTTCCGCTACCTTTTACTTGCGTTCTACACGTCACATATGAGTTATCCCTTTAATTTTAGTTTTATCCATGGGAAGACAAGAGCCTGGAGGTAAATCTGTAGAATCATATGCGTGGACCGAATGTGTATTTTTAGATTGTGGTTCTCTTCCCCTTAATACCCTTTCCCCGGTTCTCCTCTCTTTAATATGACGATAAGTATAAGAAAAACAGGTCCTACATCTAAGCTACTCTTTCACCATGTATACAAAAGCTCAGTAGAAGATAATAAAGTCCACCTAACCCAACTGTCACCCCCTCACTCTTTAATATGACGATAAGTATAGGAAAAACAGGTACTACATCTAAGCTACCCTTTCACCATATATACAAAAGCTCAGTAGAAGATAATAACGTCCACCTAACCCAACTGTCACTCCCTCACTCTTGAATATGACGATAAGTATAGGAAAAACAGGTATTACATCTAAGCTACTCTTTCACCATATATACAAAAGCTCTGTAGAAGATTACACGCACACCTAACCCAACTCTCACCCCCTCCCGCAGGACCGATGGGACAGGACGCCACTGGACGACGCCGAGAGCTTCGACCGCCCCGTTTGTCTCCGGATCATCAAGGAATGCTGCAAGAGGAAAAACATCGAGCTGCCAATATCCTACAAAGACTTCATGGCGCTCAACAACCAGACTAGCGGGATGCTGGTGGCCCCTCAAAGCACTTAAAGACACTAGGATATGTTTTGTACTTAGGTCTGGTGCCACGGTGTAAATACATGTCAGTTGAGGGCATCGTATTGTCGCTCGCACATCAGAAAAAGGTTAACAGGAAAGGAGGGAGGGAGAGCATGTGCAGAGAGTGTTGAGGAAAGGTTGTTATTGTCGGTCATACATCAGTCTTATATGGATGTAGGAAAGGATAGTGTGTGTAAGGCAAGTTGAGGAAATGTTGACGTTGTAATAAAGGAGCCATATTGTCAGTCACACATCAGTTAGGTTAGTATGGAAGAAAGGAAGGGATAGCATGTGTATGGTACGGGTAGGCGGTGGCTGAGTGGTATCGTGCGGGCCCAGCATTCATCACGTCATGGACAACGTCGATTCGAATCCCCACGCTACCACCTGGGATTTTTCAGTCACCGCCGAGTGGCCTAAGACTACCCACATGCTGTCCTGAAGACCACCCATCAACCCGGACTCTAGAAGAAACCGTCCAAGTGAAAAGTGAATAAAAAAATGAGTTCCGGGGGGCAGCATGAGCCAAGTATAGGTGGCGCCACTATAAAAAAAAAATTGCCTGCGCCATGACGGGCCGCTATAGGCAGGGATATAAAAAAAAGTCACGCATCAGATAAAGACTAATATGGAAGAAGGGAGGAATAGTGCATCTAGTGGGTGTTGAGGAAGTGTTGATACTGAAATAAAGGTACGATAGAGTCAATCATAAACCAGTTAAAGCTAATATTGAAGGAGGGAGGAAGAGTATGTGCATAGACTGGTAAGATGTATTTTGCGTTGGCTACCGCTCTCCCACACGGTCCCAACACCTATATCTTCCTCTCGTATGTTACCTAGCCAACGGAGAAACGACCTCGCCACTCTGGTTTCACGCAAGGCAGGAGGGGCAACACAAAGGCCTAGAGTCTGTATACTACCCACTGAGCCCTGATGTATGCTGTTGGCCGGAGGAGATGAGCGGTTCCGGGTGTTGTTATAGGTCCATGAGGTACATAGTGCACTGTATAGAGTTTGTATATGTTTAAGACAAGGCAAATATGGAATGCCTTTACATATCTTCTGTTTTGTTGTTAGAGAGCGAAGCGACTGGGTACATATAGATTATTTTAATATATTTCTTAGTACTGTATTCACTCGGTAGGTTAGTAACGTAGGAGAGAGAGAGAGAGAGATAGATTTTGAATAGAGAGAGAGAGAGAGAGAGAGAGAGAGAGAGAGAGAGAGAGAGAGAGAGAGAGAGAGAGAGAGAGAGAGAGAGAGAGAGAGAGAGAGAGAGAGAGAGAGAGAGAGAGAGAGAGAGAGAGAGAGAGAGTTAAAATTAGAACAACACAAAAAAGTCAGCTAAAATAAATCCCAAAACGTTTCAACACAACCACTAAAAATACACACACACACACACACACACACACACACACACACACACACACACACACACACACACACACACACACATCAAGGAAGTTATTTACATTTCACTGTCTCTATCCCTTTCCCTGCCCCCCACCCCCCTTATCACCCCTCTCGCACCCCTTCATCCCCCCCCTCCTTCTTCCCCTCCTCCTCCTTCTTCCTCTATTCCTTCCCTTCACTATCCCTCTCCACTCCCCTACCTACCCCCTTCCCCTCCCTTCCTCTTTCCTCCTTCCACCTCTTCCCCTTCCTCCTCCCTCTTCCTCCTTCTCTTCTCTACCACTACCGGCATGCCCTTTCCTCCTCCTCCTCCTCCTCCTCCCGTCTCCCTTCTCACCCCTCTCTTCTCTCTCACTCCCCTCTTCCTCCTCCCCCTCCCCAGTCCTACCCTCCCTTCACACCTGTATGCCTCCAACCAGGGACATTATTTTTGTTCTTGTTAGCTAAGAAGTATTTCCTAAGTTACGTAGATATCGGTGCTTCGGGTCCTCTGTCTGAAAAGTCCCCCGTGGAAGCTGCTGGGATTTTCATGAACCTCTTTTGTGATCCTAGTGACACTGTTTTGCACGACGTTTACATCTTGAACGGAAAAAATCACCCAAGAAATCATGGTTAATCTTCTCTGTGAGCTGGGAAACTAGTCGCAATGGGAGGAGAGTCAGAGGCGGGGAGGTAGTGAGTGCGGCGGAGAGTCAAGAAGAGGAGGAGGAGGAGAGGCTGCAAAGACGCGTTAGTGGTGAACAGCGTGTTGTCAGGGCCGCGGCAGAAGCAGAGGTAAAGGTGAGGAGGTGGTGTTGTGAAGCGAGGCAGGAAGAGGAGGAGGTGGCGCCGTGCCCAGAGCCCGCACTCCCCAATATAATCACGCGAGGCTCAGTTGGCAGTGCGTCGCCGTGTGGGGCGCGAGGGAACACACGGGGCCGCAGACACACCCAGGACAGGAAGGCAGGCGAGAGAAAGGACCCGGGAGACGTTTTGTAACAGAAGAGGCGAAGTGAAGGAGGAATGTGAGCGGGGAGAACAGAACGACAGTATAGCCAAAGGAAGTCAGCCTCAGATTAAAGACAAAACAGGTATTTTTCCACAACCGGCCACGGAGACGCACGGCAAGGCAAGAAGACGTTGTTGTTACCGGGAAGAGCGAGGGAAAGGAAGAATAGAAGAGGAGAGAGCGTATCTATAGCCAAAGGAAGTTAACCGAAGATACAAAACAACGGGAATTTAACCAAAACAAAAGAAGCAAGAGACAGAAAAGGCCAGACAGCAACGAAGCAAGTAAATAAACAACAAATAAGAAGAAAAAACAGACACTTCAACAGGCCAGGAGAGCGAACAAAACAAAACATAACAAAACAAAAGACCGGGAAAGAAAAAGAAAGAACGAAAAGAAGAAAGAAAATAAAGAAAAAGAGAAAGCAACACAAACCACTCCAGGAAAAGACAACACAGAACACAAAACAAAGAAAACAAAAACGGGAAACCAGGAATAAGAAAAAGAGCGAAAGAAGAAAAGAAAACCGAGAAGGAAAACCGTAACACACCGAAACCACCACCCGAGGGGAATCGAACCCACAGTACCCCCCTACAACACCATGCCTCTCCGCAACCAACCCGATACCCTGCAGCGCGCGTCTCTGGTCTCCATCGCCCGCAATTTCGACTCGATCTGTTACCGCGTGAAGAACAGGGAGGAGATGTGCGCCATGATCTATGACGAGAGTTACCTGCAGGAGCCCGGGCCCTTCCTGCACCTACGTGAGTCCCACCTGTAATTACCTGTTCACCTGTGTGTCTACCTGTGTTGCGGTAAATGTGTGTCATACGTGTTTGTTACCTGTTTGTCTGATTTGGTTTGGTTATGATGTTTGTAGTGTTGTTATCCTTTTTTTTTTGTTTTTTTTATATAGTTTTTTTTTTCTCATGGTCTAATTTTTGTTTTATATTTCCCTAAGTCTCGTATGCTTTGTTACTTCCCTTTCCTTTTCTTTTTCTTTCGTCTGTTTTTCTTGTTTTTTTATTGTTATTACTTCCCTTCGTTCTTCTTTCCCATTTCCATCTTCTTGTATTCTAAGCTATTTCCCTTTTCTTTATTTTTCGTTACTCTCTCTTCCATGTTTTTGGGCACCTGACTCTATCTTCTTCTCGTTTATCTGATCTTCCTTTCCCTAACGTTGTGTATCTCAGCATCCATCTCTTCCTCTATGTACCAAAACGTTGTGTACCCCAGCATCCATCTCTTCCTCTATGTACCAAAACGTATCCATTATAGAAGTAGTAGTAGAAGTAGTTATACCTTGCACATCGCATTTAGTTAAGTCCTCCACTAAAACGAAGAATTAATGTACTTTTTCCCACTTTTTTTCGACCCTCCCCCTATCCCGTCCCTTCCCCTCCCATTCTCCCCTTTCTTCGGTGATGCGCTGATGATTCAACGCTCTCCCATCACTCCCCACTCCCTTCCTCCCCCAAACTCACTCCCCATTACCCCAAACTCACTCCCCATTACCCCAAACTCACTCCCCACTGCCCCCCTCACTTCCCCAATTCACTCCCCATTCCCCTCTTCCCCCAACTGCCCTCCCTCACCCCCCTAGCCAGCGCCATCCTGAATAAGCTGATGGAGGTGTTGGTGTCGGACTTCCGCTGTCGCCGCCTCAAAAGGACTCACTTCCATGCTCTTGTACAGCCGCACCTCGAGGAGTTCAAGATGTCCTCCTCCGACGGGGAGTCTTTCAATGGGCTCAAGGTTGTGTTGGAGAGATGCAAGGTATTCCTCCTCCTCCTCCTCCTCCTCTTCCCCCTCTTCCTTCTGCTGTTGTTCTTCCTCCTCTTCTCCCTCTTCCTTCTGCTGTTGTTCTTCCTCCTCTTCCCCCTCTTCCTTCTGCTGTTCTTCCTCCTCCTCCTCCTCTTCCCTCTCTTCCTTTTGCAGTTCTTCCTCCTCCTCCTCTTCCCTTTTCTTCTTTTTCTTCCTTCCCATCCTCTGGTGTCATGTCCATCCCCTCCTCCTCCTCCTTCTGTTATCCTTCCTCCTCCTCCTCCTCTTTCTTTTCTTCTTTTTCTTCTTCCTTCCCATCCTCCTTCTGTTCCTCCTCCTCCTCCTCCGTTTTCTTCTCCTCCTCCTTCTTCTATGTTTTCCTGTTTCCATGTTTCCTCCTCTTTTTTTTTTTTTCATTCTTCGCCATCTTGTTCCTTCGCTTCCCTTGATCTTGGCCTCCTTTCCCTCCTCCTCCTCCTCCTCTTGTTGTTTTTCTTCCTCCTCCTTCTCCTTCTTCTTCTTCTTCTTCTTCTCCATTCTCCGCCGCCGTTCCAATCCTTCGTCACCTTGTCCCTTGGCTTCACCTGATCTTGGCTTTTTCTTTTTCTTCTTCCTCCTCCTCCTCCTCCTCCTCCTCCTTCTGATCGTGACCTTCTCCTCTCGTGACAAAGTTCTCCATGCTCTCCTTCCTTCCTTCCTTCCTTCCTTCCTTCTTTCCTTCTTTCTTTCCTTCCTTCCCTCATTCCTTCCTTCCTTCCTTCTTTCCTTCTTTCTTTCCTTCCTTCCTTCTTCCTTCCTCTTCACTTCCTTCTTTCATTCCCAATTCGTCTTCTTTATCCTTTTTTCTTTCCCGTCCTCTTTCTTGCCCCTTTCAGACGCACACACCTGTTGAACTCACTCCCACACACATACACACACCTGCCCATCCGAAGCTACACACCTGTTGAACTCGCTTCCCCACACATACACACACCTGCCCATCCGAAGCTACACACCTGTTGAACTCGCTTCCCCACACATACACACACCTGCCCATCCGAAGCTACACACCTGTTGAACTCGCTTCCCCACACATACACACACCTGCCCATCCGAAGCTACACACCTGTTGAACTCGCTCACACACACACACACACACACACACACACACACACACACACACACACACACACACACACACACACACACACACACACACACACACACACACACACACCTGCCCATCGGAAGCTACACACCTGTTTCAACCCTCCTCAGGTGTATGGGATAAACATGTGTCGGGTTGGGGAGGGTCAGGGAGAACAGACCAAACAAGACCAAGGGAACAATAAATACCGTACCCAAAGACCTTCACACACGCACGCACGTACAAACACATCCACACACCCCACCTGTCGTCATAATAATAGAATAATGATGATAATAATAATAAAAGTACTTCCTCTCTATTATAAATTCACGACGCAAAGGAAGGACGTTGAAGAATAGTAAATATCGTACCCAAACAAATTCACACACACACACACACACACACACACACACACACACACACACACACACACACACGCACGCACGCACACATCCGCACTCTACCTGTCAATATAAAAATAAAACTTGTCAGTAAGCCAATGAGTCAGGCAGTTAGTCAGGAGGTCAGTCAGTCAATCAGCCAGCCAACCAGCGAGCCAGTCAATCAGTTAGTCCCCCAACGAGCTAGTCAGTTAGTCAGCAAGTCAGTCAGTTAATCAGCCAACGAGTCAGCCAATAGATCAGCTAGTCAGTCAGTCAGTCAGCCAATCAGTTAGCCAGTCAGTGAGTCAACCACCCAATCAGTTAAACAGCCAGCCAACCACCCACTCAGCCAGCCAACCACTCAGTCAACCGGTCAGTTAGCCAGCCAGCCAGCCACTCAGTCAGCCAGCCAGCAACTCAGTCAGCCAATTAGTTAGTCAGTCAGCCACTCAGCCAGCCAGCCAACCAACCTCTCAGCCAATCAACCAACCACTCAGCCAGTCAACCAACCACTCAGCCAGCCACTCAGTCAGCCAACCAGCCACTCAGTCAGCCAGTCAACCATACAACCAACCAGCCAGTCAGCCAGCCACTCAGTCAGCCAGCCAACCATACAACCAACCAGCCAGTCAGCCAGCCACTCAGTCAGCCAGCCAACCATACAGCCAACCAGTCAGCCAGTCAGCCCAAGCCCCGGCAGAGCACAGCGCCAAGTCCCCAGCGCCTTGCATAAACACCCACCCACACAACACACACTTCAGGCAGCCTTAGAATAGCCTTCAGAAAGACCTAATGGCGCATCAGAGTGAACACAGAGACACGTGATCACCTTAAGCACAAGAAACAAAGAGGAGAACGTGGGAGTGTGCGTGCGTGTGTGTGTGTGTGTGGTGGGGTACTGAGACGCAGGTGTGTGTGTGTGTGTGTGTGTGTGTGTGTGTGTGTGTGCGTGGCAACAACAGGTAGGCAGACAGCAGCAGTGAGGATGAAGGAAGCAGGTGAAGTTTATGCCCAAATTAACAGCTGTATCGCCTTTTTACAGCGGGAGTGTGTGTGTTACCTGGACGACGCCACAGCCCGGTTACCTGGCTACTCCTCACACCTGTCTCTCATTAATACCTGTAACTCTTAATTAAGGGTCCCATGTACCTGTCCCTGGCGTTTCTCCCTGGTTACCATTTGTATTCTCCCCTTTTTTTAACTCCCCGCCCCGTGAAAGGTGTGTGGGCGTGGTGTGTGGTGTGAGGCTAATCCAGGTTAACAGTTTCGTTGACTTCCACCGCGCCCTGATATCACAAGGGAAAGCGGGAGATGAATGACGTAAAGAAATAACCAATAATACTTGATTCTCTTTCTGTCTCCATTCTCCTCTCTCTCCTACTCTAAGCATTTATTGAACTGGTAACCTGAGGAATGATCGCTTCTTTACTCCCACCTCCACAACACCCCCCCACCACCACCTGAAGTGACCCCTGGGGCTTTGTGAGTATGTGATCCCCCCCTCCCTCCCTCATATCCTCCTTCCCCTCGCCCCCCTCAATTGATCTCCGTTCTGCCCCCTTCTCCGTCGACTCCAGCCTCCATTACGCCCTCCCCGTTTCCTGCCACCCCTCTCGACTTCTGCCCTGCCCCCCATATATCACCGCCGGTCGTCGCCCCCTCTAACGCCCCCCCCTTCTAGCGACTTCCACCTCTCCTTACACCCGCCCCCCCCCCCTTTTTCGTCCCCTGGTTATTTGGGTCTTCCAGCGTGACTCACCTTCCCGGCGCATCAGGTAATTAACGAGGTGGGGGCGTCACACCTGCACTCAAGACGAGTTCGCTAACCCTGCCCGCCCCTACCAAGTCCTTCGCCCAGATTTCTTTTTCCTCTCCTTCTCTCTCTCCCCTTTCTCTTCTTCCCCTTTCCTTCCTCTCTCTCTTCCTCACCTCTCTCTTTATGCCCTTCCCGTCCTCTCCCTCGTCCCTCCCTCCCCTCCCCCGTCGTCCTCCCTTTCTTCCCTTCCCTTCCCCTCTCTCTCTAACCTTGCCCCTCCCCTAAACCCCCTTCACCCACCCCACCAGGTCCCGCTATTCCTTTCACCCATAGGTTTGCCGAGGGCTCCCCCATGGTACACCCCTCCTAACTCCAAGTAGCAGTCCCAGTGAGCCCTCTACACCCCAGTACATAGCTCCCACCTACGCCGCCGCCCCTTCCCCCTTCCCCCTTCTACCACGGTACGACTCTTCCCCTCACCCAGAATAGCTTCACACTAAGGGCTTTAAACCCCTCATTACATGTCCCACTGAGTCCCTTGCTAACTATGGCTCGCTCCCCCATCTCTCCTTCTTCACCCATGACACGCCCTCGCAACGCCCCTACCACTCCGCCACGAACTGTTAGCCTCCCTCCCTACGCCTCGCTCCTCTTTTCCCTTCCATAATACGCCCTTGCAGCACCCATACCTCTCCTACACGCCCCTTTCCACACGCCATGCCCTGTTAGTCACCCTCCCTAACGCCTCGTCTCGTAATGCGCCGCGACACGTGTTCCAGCGGCGGCCCTGCTGGCGGGGATCATGAATGAGGTGCGGGAGAGGGGGCGCGTGAGGCGGCACCATCTCCACGTCCTCGTCCTCCCGCAGCTGCAGGAGTTCTCCATCACCTCCGTCGGCGAGACCTTCCTTGCGCTGCACTTCCTGACGGAGCGCTGCAGGGTAAGGCGCGCGGCGGGAGACAAGGAGCGGTAGGAGGAGGCGGGACTCAAGTTACTCCTAGGGTCATGTCCTTAAACATTTCGGGGCACAAGTTCTTTTTTAGGTGCTGCTTATTGCGCCGGTATGCTGTCTTGTGGGGTCTCTTGGACGGCCCCAGCCCGTTAGTGGCCCAGGCGAATTTTATTTATAGTGGCTGCCGTGATGTATGACTCTTGCTTGGCTCGTGCTGACCCCGGTGCTCCTCTTGGTCGAAGTCGCTGAAATTAGGGTTGATGGAAAACCTGGGCAGCACGTGGGTGATCTTACGCATGTGGGCAATATTAGGGCATTTCCAGGGGTAGTTTTATGACCCTAGTTGTAGTCTGACGCTTCTTCTGTACCGTGAACCTGAAGAAACACTCATGAGATCCCGATTGACCTCCTTTTCGGCCTTTGGAGATAGTTGACGTGGGAGGCGGAGGCGTTTGCGAACACCGACCTTAATTAATATTTGTATCCTAGCTTCCTTCCCTCTATCCGCTGTGTAGTGAAGGAGAATACGATTGGTAGGAGGGACAAAAGGTGGATAACTATGTCCTACGAGGTGCCATGCGTAAACCAAATGACCTCTTATAGTCTGTCATTATCCTTTTATATATCTCTCTTTGCATCGTTCCTTCCCTCTATCCGCTGTGTAGTGAAGGAGAATACGATTGGTAGGAGGGACAAAAGGTGGATAACTATGTCCTACGAGGTGCCATGCGTAAACCAAATGAACTCTTAAAGTCTGTCATTATCCTTTTATATATCTCTCTTTGCATCGTTCCTTCCCTCTATCCGCTGTGTAGTGAAGGAGAATACGATTGGTAGGAGGGACAAAAGGTGGATAAATATGTCCTACGAGGTGATATGCGTAAACCAAATGAACTCTTAAAGTCTGTCATTATCCTTTTATACATCTCTCTTTGCATCGTTCCTTCCCTCTATCCGCTGTGTAGTGAAGGAGAATACGATTGGTAGGAGGGACAAAAGGTGGATAACTATGTCCTACGAGGTGCCATGCGTAAACCAAATGACCTCTTATAGTCTGTCATTATCCTTTTATATATCTCTCTTTGCATCGTTCCTTCCCTCTATCCGCTGTGTAGTGAAGGAGAATACGATTGGTAGGAGGGATAAAAGGTGGATAACTATGTCCTACGAGGTGCCATGCGTAAACCAAATGACCTCTTATAGTCTCTTTAATAAACACTCCGACTCTGGGTTATGGAGGCGCCGCTTGACTCCCGCCATGACAACAGCTAAACCGTGTACCCTGCATGACTAACCCCCGCGTGCGTGTGTGCGTGCTTACGTGTGTGTGTGTGTGTGTGTGTGTGTGTGTGTGTGTGTTTTGCTTCGGGTTCGCCTCTCTAACTCCCTCTTACGCTTCCTCCCTTCCTTTCGTCCTCCCTTCACTCGCTGTCATGAGTCACACCTATTTCGCACCCCGGTCTGACCTTCACACCGTCACGTGCCTCTGTTGGTGTTCTTACCTGTATGATAAGGTGTTGGCAGGTAGGTGAGGGCGGGTGCTGGCCTATGCTCCCACCCACCACACCACGCCCCCGCACCCCGACTGTTTCTCCCCTACAATCACCACCCCAGCATAACACTCCCATTACTAGTCTCACGTTCTCCTTTTCCCCTCTCTTCTTTTTCCTCTCCCCTTTTTTCCTCTTTCGTTTGTCCCGTTCCCCTCTCTCCTCTCTCCTTTTTCCTCTCCTCTTTCTCCCGTTCCCCTCTCTCCTCTCTCCTTTTCCCCACTCTTCTCTCCTGGTTTTCCTCCTTCCTCTCTCCTCCCTCCGTTTTCCTTCTCCCCTCTCTCCGTTTCCCCTTTCCCCTCTCTACTTTTCCTCTATCTTGTCTTCGTTTTACCTCCCTTCAGCCTCCTTTCCTCTCTTTTTCTTCCCTCTCAATAACCAGCAAACTTTCTCCTTTCCTCTTCTCCACTTCTTTATTCTCTTATCACCACTTCTATAAATCTACCACTACTCTCACTACCCTCCCTCACGCAGTCCAACCCATCCACAATGCACAACACGCCCCCAAAACACCCATGACACAGGCCCGCCCCTCAAGTACATACATGGCCAGCACGTGACAGGCAGACCACTGACTGATCACATCGTCCCCAGGAGCCGCCCTTCACTCCCTCCCTCCTCCCTCCCTCCGCCTGCCTCTGCTTGCCTCTCGGTATTAATAGCGTGCATGAAAATATCTGTTCGTGGAAGGGACTGCACCAGCGAATGACTCTACACACACGCACACACACACACACACAGGCACGCACACGATGGCTCACGCTTTTACAGAATGCCAATGCGATAGACAGATTCAAGAAGGGGTTGGCTGATTCGTGTATATACATAGTGGGGTTAGGTTAGTTGAGGTTAGGTTCACAGGAGCTGCCTTGTATGTGTCTAACGGCCTCTTGCACACTCCTATGTTCTTATGTTCTTATCGGAGTGTGGGTTTTCCTCCTTTCCTTCCATGAATTTCCTCGTTAGTTGACCTTATCTTATTTTATCTCTCCCGTCACCTCCCTCATCTCCATCTCTCCTCCTCCTCCTCTTTCTTTTTCTCCTCCTCCTAACCATCCCATTACTCCTCTCACGTTCTTCTTTTTCCTCTTCCCTCGTTTCCTCTCTTCTTTTTCCCGTTGCCCTCTCTTCTCTCTACTTTTCCCCTCTCTCCTTTTTCCTCTTCCCTCTTTTTCCTCTTTCCTTTCTCCCATTCCCCTCTCTCCTCTCTCCTTTTTCCCTCTCTCCTTTTTCCTCTTCCCTCTTTTCCTCTCTTCTTTCTCCTGTTCCCCTCTCTTCTCTCTCCTTTTCCCCTCTCTTCTCTCCTGTTTTTCCTCCCTCCTCTCTCTCTCCCTCCGTTTTCCCTCTCCCTCTCTCCTTTTCCTCTACCTATTTCTTCCTTACATAAAATCCTACCGTGAAAATCTGATCCGAAAATTATATCAACAACTCAAAGTCCACTCCCCGCCCAGCCCCGCCCAGCCCCTCAGCGCTTCCCTCTCCCCTGCAGCGCCTCCGTCGGGTCAACGTGTCGTACCTGCGCAACGTGGGGCCCGGGGCTATGATGCAACTTGCCGCCAGTCTCACCGAAGTCACCCACCTCAACCTGTCCATGACGCAGATAATTGACCAGGTAAGGTTGGAAAATGAGGGAGGTAGGGATGCAATGAGAGGGTGGGAAGGAGGGGAGGGAAAAAACGGAGAGGAAGAGGGAGGGAAGGATGCAGAGAAAGGGAGAGAGGGAGGGAGAGATAGGAAGGGTGAGAGAAGGGCAAAAGGAAAAGTAGGGGGAAATACAGGGTAGGAGGAAGGGTTTGGAGGGGAAATGAGGGAAGTTAGAGAAAGGGGTAAAGGGAAAGGGAAGAGTGAGGGAAAAAAGGAGGCAAAGAGAAGGGAAATGAGGGGAAGGAGGAAGTGGTTTTAAGGGATAAGGAAGGGGTAGTAAGGGATGGAGAGAGAGGGAAGGGAAGGAGGAAGGGAGGAAGGAGGAGAGAGAGAGAGAGAGAGAGAGAGAGAGAGAGAGAGAGAGAGAGAGAGAGAGAGAGAGAGAGATGGGCAAGAGAAAGAGAGAAAACGGGCGCACGTGAGAGAGAAAATGGACAAGAGAGGCAGAACTTTAAATAACTAGACAAGGGCAAACTAAACTAAGAAAAAACAAACCCTTAGATAGAACACAAAGTCCTTCCTACACACAAACAACAACAACAACAACAACAACGTATCTCTCTCCATCCCTCTGAACTACCACATACACAGAAAACCTCATCTCTCTCTCTCTCTCTCTCTCTCTCTCTCTCTCTCTCTCTCTCTCTCTCTCTCTCTCTCTCTCTCTCTCTCTCTCTCTCTCTCTCTCTCTCTCTCTCTCTCTCTCTCTCTCTCTCTCTCTCTCTCTCTCTCTCTCTCCCCCCCTCCTTTAGGTTCTCGAGTTAGTGGGCCGTCGCTGTCCGCACCTTCGGGAGCTCGACGTCTCCAACACCGGCATCACAGACTCGGCCCTCATACGACTTAGCTACGACGAGAAACGCAAGATGCCACAATGCCAGAAGCTCGAGAAAGTTAGTGTGACCGGCTGCACGCTCTCCCCCACCGGGCCCGCCTACCTGCTCCACTACCTGCCCCGCCTCTACCATCTGGACTACGAGCACATGTTCCAGGTGAGAAGGGTTAGGTTAGGTTAGGTTAGGTTAGGTGGGGTGGGGGGAGGAGGGTTAGATTTGTGTTGTGTGTTAGTTTTGGGGTTGGGTTAGGGTAGGAGGCTCATGTGGTGTGTGTGTGTGTGTGTGTGTGTGTGTGTGTGTGTGTGTGTGTGTGTGTGTGTGTGTGTTAGGCGTGTGGGGTGACTGTGTTAGTTTGGGTATGTTAGTGAGGGAAGGGCTTAGCTGCAAGGACTCCCTCTCTAGACTCCTTTTTTAATTAAATGTGACCAAAGGAGATTTTATTTTATTTACTTTCGCCTCTGGCGCCGGTAGACTTTCTTGGTGGGGCCTGGTAGTCGGCCCCAGCCTGTTATGGCGCAGGCAAGTGGTGCCATCTTGCTTGGCTCATGCTGCACCCGGAGCTCATCTTTGATCTTCTTTTTAGAGATCATCTAGAGTCCGGGCTGATAGGTGGTCTGCAGGACATCTTATGGGTAGTCTTAGACCACTTGGCGGTGACTGAAAAATTGCCATCGTGTTTGTAACGACGGGGGGGAACTCGAACCTGCGTCCTCCTGGACGCCGCAACCGCACGCTGACCACTCAGCAACCGCCTCCCTACATACATGTGTGCTGCTCCCCTGCATGTCTTCGGGGTCTTGCAGGAGCGAGTAAAAATTCTGATGCAAACTGTTCAAAAAGATTCCAGGGAGCTGTATTTAAAATGAAAGCCAGTCGGAGTAGGCAAGAAAGACCTTTACAATCTATCCATTTATTTGTTTTATCTTCCTGCCCTTCTATCTGTCTATCTGTTCCCCTGCAGGTGTTCGACGTCCTGCGGGACTGGGGCGTCACCAAGGACAACGTGACCCAGTGTGAGCCGTACCCGCTGCGCCTCCTCACCTCCACCAGCGACCACATCGACGCCGCCTCCGTGGATGTGGCCATGACGCTGTGCCCCTACGTGCTGGTGAGTCAACGACGACGAAGACTTAACCAAATGTGGTGTGTAAGCCCCACATGTTTAAGGATATTGGCCTGATACTCACGGTCATGGTGCAGAAGCCTTGTCAAACTATCCCGAGGCTCATAAAACTACTCATGGAAATACCGACAATCTCTACCAAAGCCCAAAGTGTGCAGGCCCCAAAATGTTTGAGAATATGGGTCTGACACTCATGTTTATGGTGCAGAAGCCTTGTCAAACTATCACAAGGCTATCTATCTATCTATCAAACTATCCATGGAAATATCCACGATAATCTCTACCATAGTCCATACCAAATGTGGGTGTGTAAGCCTTGAAATGTTTGAGAATATGAACTCTAATACGTCCTTCAAGTATTACCGAACCTGCAAACAAGTTATCACCCCATCGTCCCTCTCCCTAACGCAGGAGGTGACGCTCTCCAACGCCATCATCCCCAACGAGCTGCTGTACCAGACGATGCGGCTGGAGAACCTCGCTCACCTGAGGCTCACCAACTGCGACGACCTGACCCTCAGCTTCCACGAGGGCGTGCTGCCGGTGCTCACGCTCAGGGGGCACAACCTCATCTCGCTCCTGCTCGCAAACTTCACCGTCGTGGATTTAGTGGGTGAGTGAGGCGGCTAAACCAATGGAACTCATCAAGGACAGTTTCGTCCCTCAACTTTATACTCCTCTCGTCCGTGTTCTCGGCGGCTCTCAACATTTTTGCCCAGTGCAGCCTTTTCACCATGTCAGGAAGTCATTACCCTCCAAGACTGTCTGACTTAAAAGGCGCACAGCTCCCTTGCTGGCCGGGGTGCAACGGTGTCCTTTCACCGGAGGGCTGAGAGGTACTCGTGCAGGAGGCCCAGGGAGAACCTAAGTCTGGCATCCCTGTCTATGGGCAAGCTATTACGAACCTTCCGGGTCAGGGGCTTGTGGTACACGGTCCGATAGGCTGCTGCAACAGGTAACCGATATATATTCCGTTTTGTGCCGCCCTGGCGAGCTTGGGGGAGATAAAAAGATAAATATTCCAAATGTTTGAGTCTTCCAATCTGTGATCCAAATTCCCCCCAACCCTGAGATTATGTATGGCTTCTGTGTTTGGATAACTGATACGTCAACACATCCAACGTCGAAGTAGACCCAAACGATCGCTAACAACCCTTCTCACGTTCCAGCGATTGCCGATTGCTGTCCCAAACTCCAGAACCTCGCCTTCAGCAACATCACCATCTACGAGGAGATCATGTACCCGCGAGACGACCTCTTCACGACCCTCGTCAACCTGGAGGTGAGGCGAGGGGCGGGGCACGAGGCCGAGGAGACAGAGGAGGTAGTGCGAGGGCGGGAAGAGAATGGAGTGCAGAACAGGAGGAACAGAAACAGAAACTTTACATTGTCCACCACACCCACCACAGAGAAACAGAAACACTGATCATTCCTTACCTTTTAATAAGACGTCCAGGTGTCCATAGGCGTCCAAAGGTGCCCATAGGTATCCAGAAGTGTCCACAAGTATTTATAGGTGTTCACAGGTATCCATAAGTGTCCACAGGTGTTCAGAGTTGTCCATAGGTATCCAAAAGTGTCCACAGGTATTCATAGTTGTTTCCAGGTATCCGTAAGTGTTCACAGGTGTTCAGAGTTGTCCATAGGTATCGACACGTATCCCCAGGCTTTCATAGGTGTCCATACGTATCCACAGGTGTTCATAAGTATTCACAGGTGTTTCCAAGGTAATTAAGCACCACCATCACCCCCATCTTGACTCCTGATAATCTCCACACGTGTTTCACCACCACCAAGCATCACTATCATCATCATCAGCTTCAACTCCACCTGTCACACCTGGGTCACGTGTTGCAGGTGTGGACGACCGTCACCACGGACACCTGCAACAGCGTCATCCTCCGTCAACTGTTGGGTCAGTGCAAGGGCCTTCAGAACCTGCTGGTGAGGGGCGCCGATGCCCTCTCCGACAAGCTGCTTCATGAACTCTGGCGGGTGGGTATCGAACTGGTACCCCTCTCCTTCCCTCCTCTCTCTTTTTCCTCCTCGAGTTGCCTGTTTGGAGGTTTGGGTCAGTTTAGTGAGTGAAAAAGAGTGAAACAGATAGATAGATAGATAGATGGATAGATAGATAGAGCAGAGATTGAGCTAGTCCCCCTCTCCTTCCCTCTTCTCTCTTTCCTCCTCGAGTTGCCTGTTTGGAGGTTTGGGTTAGTGAGTGAAAAAGAGTGAAACGGATAGATAGATAGAGCAGAGAGATTGTTTTACCGCCAGGGCCGTAAAACTACCCCTGGAAATTAAGTGTGGCGGGAGGGTAGATAGAGCAGAGAGATTGTTTTACCACCAGGGCCGTAAAACTACCCCTGGAAATTAAGTGTGGCGGGAGGGTAGATAGAGCAGAGAGATTGTTTTACCACCAGGGCCGTAAAACTACCCCTGGAAATTAAGTGTGGCGGGAGGGTAGATAGAGCAGAGAGATTGCTTTACCACCAGGGCCGTAAAACTACCCCTGGAAATTAAGTGTGGCGGGAGGGTAGATAGAGCAGAGATTGATTTACCACCAGGGCCGTTTAAAACTACCCCTGGAAATGAAGTGTGGCGGGAGGGTAGATAGAGCAGAGAGATTGCTTTACCACCAGGGCCGTAAAACTACCCCTGGAAATGAAGTGTGGCGGGAGGGTAGATAGAGCAGAGATTGATTTACCACCAGGGCCGTAAAACTACCCCTGGAAATGAAGTGTGGCGGGAGGGTAGATAGAGCAGAGATTGATTTACCACCAGGGCCGTAAAACTACCCCTGGAAATGAAGTGTGGCGGGAGGGTATCGAACTAGTCCCCCTCTCCTTCCCTCCCTTCCTACCCTTCCTGCCCCCTTTCTCTCTTCCTCTCTGTTCCTCCCCTCCTCTACTGATTCCCTTCATCAACACACACCGTTAGAATCAGCCTCACCCTGACTAGCCGAAAGAAATGGAATCTAATCCGCTGCCCTCGCCCGCCCTACAGACCAACCCGATGCCGCGCCTGTCCCGCCTGACGCTGGATTCTTGCAACAACGTGACCACCGCGGCGCTCTACCACCTGCTGGAGGAGGACAACCACCTCACGCTGCTCAGAGTGTGGAGCTGCTTCTTCGTCACGCGCCAGGACTACCGCGACCTCTCCCAGTACATCAAGGACCACAACTTCGACCTCTACCTCGAGTGGTACTGCTGGGACGGCTGACCTGACCCTCCCCAACCTCCTTAGCTCATCCTCCAGGCCCTTTTTTTCTCCCGTCGCTCCCCTCGTCTTCAAGGGGTGCGTGGACTTAAGGACCCGCATCAGGGACCTTCCGCAGCGTTGTAGTCACGTCGCGTCGCGCCTCCAGAAGCATATTGTTTTTGCTCTGCTCTCCGCGGCGACACGCAGCGGAGTTTGATTTAGTCTCGTCGCGTGTCTCCCGCCACGGCAGGAGCCTCGCGTCCCGCACGTCTGTCTGTCTGTCTGTCTGTCTGTCAGTGTGCTCGTCTGTCCGTCCACATCTGTCTTTTAGTTCTCAATTTATCGTTTCGTCTGTTAGTTTTTTCCCAAACTTTTTTGTGTGTTTCGTGTGCAGCATTAGGATGCGCTCAGCATGGAAGTGAAGAAGAAAATAAATGTATGCAAGTGTTTAACAAATATATATCTAAAGTATTAAATGCTGCCACCAGTGGAACAGCTTATTTATATATACAAAACTTGTGATACACAAAATAATAAATGTACAGACTATTCCAAACAAAATATTCTTCACTGTACAATAACACAAAGGATGCCTCCTTAACGCCCCTGGGCCACCTCCGCCACCACCACCACCACAACCGCGCCGCCCCGCGGGTCACCACACTCTCCGGCACACCTGTAGTCGGGGCACCGCGCTGGCCACCACCATTCAGGCCCCGGACGGCTGGGAGGCACTCAGGCACACACACGCGCACGCGCAGGCAAACACACACACACACACACACACACACACACACACACACACACACACACACACACGCACACACAGATAAAAAAAAAACAGAGCCTCTTAAATGGCAAAATCGAAACGGGGGGAGAGGTAGAAATAACTTAACCAGAGAGGTAAAACACAACATATAAAACAGGGCAGAGAACACACCAAGACAAGCTAAACAACACAACAACAACAACAACAACAGCAACTATCGCCACCTTCGTCGTCGCCTTCGCCCGCCGCTAATGAGGTCCGGTCCGGCAGGTAAGAAACAGGTGAGCAGGTAAACACAGCGAGCAGCAGCCTTCCTCCCCTCAGGTGGCTGATGCGTATTGGCTAATCGATAATCCAAAGCAAACTCCCAAAATAAAATACATAAAGTGCGGATTACCGTACATGTTTGCAAACCTATTATCGTGCACCTGTTATCTTGCAGCGCAGAGTGTTTTTTTTTTTTTTACTACAGAGAAAACAGGTCAAGGGCAAAAAAAAAAACGTAACAATAATGAAAAAAAGCCCGCTACTCGCTGCTCCCATAGAAGAGTTCAGAAGAGTGGCCGAAAGATAGGTCAATTTTAGAGTATTTTTATGATGATTATCGTTCGTCTGGCTGCTGCCCTGATCTTGCCCACGTTACGGATCGGGTCCATATCATCGTTGCTAGATTATCGTACTCAGAGCATAGTGTTTTCTTTTACAGTGAAGGAAACAGTTCAAGGGCAAAAAAAAAAAAGGAAACGATAATGGAAAAAAAGCCCGCTACTCACTGCTCCCACAAAAGAGTCGAGAGGAGTGGCCGAAAGATAGGTCAATTTAGGGAGGAGAGGTGATCCTGAATGCGGAAAGCACTCATGAAGATCCGACTAATCTCTTTTGTGGGTTTTGGAAATAGTTGTGACAGCCGAAAGCATCCGAGAAAATGAGCCTCAATCAACGTTGCCAGATTGTCGTACTCTGCCTCTTATGGTCCCCGATTTCCGACCCCCAAAATTGCTTTCATCACCCAAATATCTGCCTTCATATGCGGTTATCATCAAAATGGCTAATCATTGTTTTTATTTTTATTTTTTTGCCAATAGTTATGGATTAGAAAAGGGTACAAACACAAAGAAACAAACACGATGGCTAACAAAAACGAAAGAAAAGCAACATATATAACAAACAAATAAGTATAAACAACAACAAAAGCAAAATATATCAAATAACACATACAAAAAAAAAAGAGTACGACAATAGTTATGGATCAGACACGGGTACATACGAGGCTCTGAGTACGGGAATAGTTATGGATCAGACACGGGTAAATACTAGGCTCTGAGTACGGGAATAGTTATGGATCAGACACGGGTAAATACTAGGCTCTGAGTACGGGAATAGTTATGGATCAGACTCGGGTAAATACTAGGGTCTGAGTACGATAATCTGGCAACGTTGGCCTCAATCTGGGGTGAATAACCTGGGGTGAGAATATTAAACCTGGTTCTCTTTTTCTCTTTTTTTCCTTTTTTTCTGTCCCTTTCTCTCCCCAGTCGCCATATTGTTCACGCGGCCGCCACCTTTAACACGAAAAAGCCGTCCAATATCACGTCTATCTGCGCTGGCCATCTTTTTATTTCATTTATCGTTTATCGTTGTTATGACTGGCGAGGGGAAATCTGATAAAAATATGAAACTAATGGAAATATAAGGTAAATGGTATAGGTAGAGATAACACACACACACACACACACACACACACACACACACACACACACACACACACACAACGCAACTTAGCTACGTAGCCCTACAAATACTTTATAAGAACTTCCTATCTATGAGAAAATAAAGTGGAAAGTGGAAGAGGAGGAGGAGGAGGAGGAGACAGAAAGTAGGGGAAGGCAGGTGGTTGGGGGATGGAGGAAAAGGAGGCATGCAGGAGGGAGGAGGAAGGAGGTAGGGGGAGGCAGGAGGAGGTTGAGGGGAGAAGGTAGAGGCTGGGGGAGGCAGGAGGAGGTTGGGGAAGGAGGGAAGAGGTTAGGGTAGGGAGGAAGAGGTTGAGGGGTGGGGGGAGGGAGGAGGTTAGGGTAGGGAGGAAGAGGTTGAGGGGCGGGGTGGAGGGGTGGGGGGGGGGGGAAAGAGGAGTGACCCGCAAAGAAACATTATCACACGGAGGCAATAACGCCGGGCCCACGGGATACACAGGTCATCAACTCCAGCTATTATGCACATGAGGCTTTTCCTGACCTAACCGAGACCTGCCGTTGCCCAGCGCCTCGTGTCTCGCGCTGGCCCGAGTCGCGGCACCGTTCCTAGGGGCAAAGGAACCGCTTTTTGGCAGTACTCTGTGTCTTGTGGCGTGGGAGACATTTGGTAATGGAAAGCTGCGGGGTGGAGGCGCGTGGAGGCGGGGCGGCGGGGCGGGGCAGGGCAGTCTGACGTGTTCCCGGGGCGCGCCAACACCACGCGCACCGCAGCTTCGAGTACAGAGCCAGTGTTGAGAGCTCCGAGTCTCCGCCACTGCGACCGCGCCACCGCCACGCCACCGCCGCCTGCGTCAGCGTTGCGTGAGGCTGAGAGTTGCGTTACGGGGCTGAGGAGTGTTGAGTGTGTTCAGCAAGTCTCCTCGGTGTTCAGTTACGCCCCCCACCCTCCCCTTCCGCCAGTGCTTCGTAGGCTTGGTGCAACATGAGCCTTGAGTGAACCTGTGTCCCGCAGCGGTGACGGTGGAGTCCTTGCCGTCTCCAAGCTGTCTGCCATCTTGCATCTGACTGTGTTGCGTGCGTGCGTGCGTGCGTGCGTGCAGTGCCCCGAGTGTTGCGAACCTGTGGCTGCCTTGACCTCGTTTGGTGCCGTTACGCGAGCAGTGATCCGGAGGACGCACAGAGCAGTGCTTAGCGCTCGCTGTAATCGTGCAGGTGCTGCCGCCGATAATTACCGGGTGGGCGCTACGAGTGTTGGTGCGCCGCGGGTGTTGTGGCCAGCTGTGTGATTAGCCAAGTGTTCGGGCGAGGAGGCGGCGGCCGCGTATGAGCGTTGCAAACCGTGCAGAGTGCTGAGGCGCGAGGCTGCCGTGGTGAGCGTGGCCGCGTGAGCTGGCCGGTACGGAGCACCCGATTCCTCCGGGCACGGCTCCGGGCGAGGCAGCCCTGGGTAGGCTGCCGTCCCCGACGCTGAGCAAGAGACCTCCCCTCCCCTCCCTGCCCCTGCTGAGCCTCCCGTGCAGCGGCCCCCCGCCAGGCACCGTGTGTGAGGGGCAGGCGTGTGGGCGGCCGCGTGGATGTGGTGGCTGCGGCGGTGACGTCGGGATGAAGGTGAGCGGCGGCGAGGGTGTCGGACCCGTGTGGCAAACCCTCAAGGGCCTCAGCTCCCGGGATGCGCCCTGCGGCGGTGACCTCAGCCCCGGCCACCTCCAGCAGCAGTCGCAGCAGCAGCAGCAGCAGCAGCAGCAGCGGGGTGCCCAGAGCTCTAGCGCGGCGGCTGAGCGCCTCGCCCGCCGGGACTCCTGTCCGCTCGACACGCCCTCCTCCTCGTGCCCGCCGCGGGAGGTGACTCTGCCGCACCTCATCCTGCCTGAAGGCGACCGATCGCCGGTGCTCTACAACGGGTCTGTGGCGACGCCCGCCTCCGCGCCGCCCATCACTGCCTCAGGGGAGGGAGTTGGCAGGACGCCCTGGGGGCCGCCCTCCTCCTCCACCACGTCTACCTCACTCTCCAACACCAACCTCGCCCTCCAAAAGAACGCCTCGACCACCCCCAACAACATGATGCTCAGCAACAACAACGTCAGCGTCAGCTACGCCGCGTCGCCCAAGGCCCAGACGCCCGAGGCCGAGACTCCCAGCGTGTTCAGGTGAGTGGCGCCCCGAGGCCTTGACCTGACCTACCCTTGTCCCCCCGGCACACGCTGCGACACACACACACACACACACACACACACACACACACAGTGCCATTGGCAAACTCTTCTTTGCCACACACATAACAGTGACACAGTGATTGCAGGGATGTTCTTACGTTCTTGAATTTTAACTTTCTAATTCTGATGCTGCAGAAATTGTAAGAGGATTGATAAAAAACGCAACCGTGGAGAAAAATCGGGAAAGTAATGAACAAAATATATTGACAAACTGATCTCAGGTGCAGTTAATTGCGTCATCATCGATCATCATCATTATCATTATTGTTACAGGTCCCAAAACACACACACACACACACACACACACACACACACACACACACACACACACACACACACACACACACACACACATACAACGCCCATCTTCTTGTTTTTCTTCTATACCTCCTCCTCCTCCTCCTCAGACACCTCATCCATCTCCACCTCGACCATTTCATCCTCACCACCACCACCACCACCGTCTGTGTATATGTTGGAGCCACTGTGTTTGGCGAGCTTGTGGACAGAATGCGATCATTATCCTGAGAGCACCACCACCACCACCACCACCACCACGATCACCCCCGCCCACCTGCACTTAAAAATAGAGCTAGAAATTGACATCCACATTCTAGGTATTCGTTTGACCACGGAAATAAACTTGCATGGAAAGCTAATCACAGAATACGTATAGAAAATTAGATACTCGTTTGAACTGGTAATTGGAGGTGTTTAGGATGGAGTGCTTATGGTAAAGGGATTCAGTAGTGTATATAATTTGTTTGTTTTCTGTAAGGGAGTTGATTCGTCTGTTTTCTAATGCGATTTACTAAGGGGGAAAGGTGTGAGAAAAGTGGAAATGACAAAAACAAAAGAATAAACAAGAGGAAAATCACAAGAAAACACATAACTAAGAAAACAAAACAGAAAAACAGTAAAACAAGAGACAAACAAGAGCATTAAAAACAAAAAAAACAAAAATACCAGTCACAAAGAACACAAAGAAACAAACACAATGACTAACAAAAACGAAACAAAAACAACAGAAAAAAGTATAAACAACAGAAACAAAATATCAAACAACTCAAAAACTTTAAAAAATAACAAAAGCAAGACAAAGCAAACAAAACCAGCCTACAAGTAACAAACAAAACAACAAACAAAGACCGCAAACAATAAATTCACTAACAAAACCGCTATCACCACACCAACACCAACACCGAAACAACATCAAAGAAAAGTGAAAGTAACGCCAAACAATCAACACTCACCTGTTTCCGCTCGTCCTTCCTTCCTCGCCACGTGTGCAGTAGCGGCGGCGGCGGCGTAGTAACCCGAGTCCCGCCAAGCCCCGCCAAGCCCCGCCAGGCCCCGCACGCTGCATGCCTTGGTGACTTGTGCACGCCGAGACAGCCGTCGGTACACACGCGTCACTTAACTGCAGGGACAAAAAGCCTTAGAATCACCGCACCTACCGCATGCAAGCACCACACTTTCTTTTTATATTGAAGGTTTTTGAATGTGGGTTAAGTGGGTGTATCATTATTTTTTTATTACAGTAATTACGAGTCAGTTATTAGGTGTTAATGGAGAAAAATGCTTTGGTTGTATTTCCTTTCACTCAGAGGCAAAAAACAGACAGAAAAGTGTTAAGAAAAATCATAGTTCTTTTAATTTTCTTCCTTCCTTTCTCATTTCCTCTCCTTTCAAGTCTTCCTTCCTTCTCATAACTCTTGTTTATACTAATTCATTATCCCTTATCTCCCTTTTTTCTTTTCCCTCCTCCTCCTCCTCCTCCTCCTCCTCCTCGTCCTCGTCCTCCTCCTCCTTATTCTACTTCTCCTCCTCCTCTCTCTCTGCCTCTCTCTCTCTCTCTCTCTCTCTCTCTCTCTCTCTCTCTCTCTCTCTCTCTCTCTCTCTCTCTCTCTCTCTCTCTCTCTCTCTCTCTCTCTGCCTCTCTCTCACTCCCTCTCCCTCTCCCTCTCCCTTTCTGCCTCTCTCTCTGTCTCTGTCTTCCCCCTTCTCTCTCTCTCTTCAATGGCATCACACAAATTAGCGTTAGAAATACGGGCAGGCAGACATATAAATAGATATACAGATAGGTAGACAAACAGATATGTCACGCAGACGGACGAGGACGGGCCGGAGACTATACCTTGCCAGCCTGCGTCTCCGTGTCCCTGTCTCCCTCTCAGAATAAAACTCAGCTGGGCTCCGTTTCATCCCCCTCCGCCCCCTCCTTCTCCTTCTTCTCTATCTAGTGCTTGTACGGCAGAGAATGGTTGTGTGTTTGGGTGTGTGTGCCTCCTTGAATATACAGACACACACACACACTCTCTCTCTCTCTCTCTCATTTTTTTCCTTCCTCTATCTTCCTTTTCCTTCCCTTCCCTTCCTTTTCTTCCCTTCTTATTCTTTTCCCTTCCCATTCCTTTCCTTCCTTCTTGCTTTCTCTATCTAGTGCTTGTAAGGCCGAGAATAGCTGTGTGTTTGGGGTGTGCCTCCTTGAATACACACACTCTCTCGCACTCTCCTTTCTTTCTTTTCTCTATCTAACTATATTTTCCTTTCTCTCTTATTCGTTTCTTTTCACTGGCTTTATATCTTTTGTAATCTTGTATTTCTCCTTTCCCTTCCTTCCTTTTCCTTCCCTTCTTTTTCTTTTCCCTTCCCATTCCTTTCCTTCCTTCTCTCTTTCTCTCTTTATTTCGTTCGGTTTTATATCTTTGGTAAGCTGTATAGCATTTATCTTTCCCTATACTTATCATCCCTTCCCTTTCCATCCATTTCTTCTCACTCTCTCTCTAATGATTTTCTTTACACCATTTCAATATCTTCGGTAACCTAGCATGTCCCTCTCCCAACCTTCCCTTCCCTTCCAATCCCGTAAATAACAAATCCCGTACAAGATTAATACGTTCTCTCGCGCCTCGCCTCCCAAGACCTTAAGTAAGAGCGAAAGGGAGGCGTCGGGGGAACAAGCAAGGCCTTAGACACACCTGCTGGGCAAAAACACCTCGGATCTTGTCTCGCCACACATTTCGGGACTCATTGCAAAGTCGTCCCCGCCTCTCCATCACACGCGGATATCAAAGTGTCGAAATGTTGGCCGCATACGCTCAGAGCAACGAGAATCAGGTGGAATATTGGCGCCAGAAGCCTATAAACACAAGACGTGACACCCTTAATATGTCCAAATCCCTTAAGGCGTACGGGGATGAAGGAAGCTAAAGGGTTGTGGATTTGGTTGTAAGAATAGGGAGAGTAGAAAGATATGCGATAGTCGGGAGGAAGAAAGGAGAAGTATCGACGCCAGAAGCCTATAAACAGAGGACGCGACACCTCTAGAAAGATCCAACTCCCCTCTGACTTACGGGGATGGAGGAAGTAAAGGATTGTGGATTTGGTTGTAAGAATAGGGAGAGTAGAAAGAGAGGCAATATAAGAAAAGGGGGATTATAGGCAGCAGAAACCTATAAACAGAGGACGCGACACCCCTAGAAAGATCCAACTCCCCTCTGACGTACGAGGATGAAGGAAGTAAAGGATTCTGGAGTTGGTTGTAAGAATAGGGACAGTTGAATGACAGGCAGTGGAAGGCAATATGAGGAAAGGGGAATTATAGGCACCAGAAGCTTGTAAACACAGGACGCGACACCCCTAGAAGGATCCAACTCCCTTCTGACGTACGGGGATGAAGGCAGTAGAGGTGTTAGGGAATTGGGGGTAAAGAATAGGAAGAGTTGAATGACATGCAGTGGAAGGCAATATAAGGAAAGAGGAATTATAGGCTCCAGAAGCTTATAAACGGAGGACCCAACACCCCCAGTCCCTTAGAGAGATCCAACTCCATTCTGGCGCACGTGGGTGAAGGCAGTAGAAGAAAGGAAAAGTTACTTGAAAAAAACTCTGGAAGGAAAGACAAAGAGTTCAGAAGACTAAAACATCTGATCTGATCTGAGATCTGATCTGAGAGGGATACGACTTACGCAGTAGGATAAGAGTTGTAGCTGTTTGTTATTGTTTGAAATGCGTAACAACTCTAAGGTCACTATTGCCAAACAGAAAAATACTCCTCCTCCTACTGCTAACAATAATAATAATAATAATAATAATAATAATAATAATAATAATAACAATAAAACAAACAAAAAATGAAATACCCAAAACAAAAACAGGCAAACTCAAATCAAATAAAAAGCAAAGGAAAAACAATAATTATAAAACAAACAAAAAATGAAATTCCCAAAACAAAAACAGGCAAACTCAAATCAAAGAAAAACAAAGGAAAAACAATAATAATAAAACAAACAAAAAATGAAATGCTCAAAACAAAAACAGGCAAACTCAAATCAAAGAAAAGCAAAGGAAAAACAATAATTATAAAACAAACAAAAAATGAGATACGCAAAAACAAAAACAGGCAAACTCAAATCAAAGAAAACAAAGGAAAAACAATAATTATAAAAAACAAAAACAGGCAAACTCAAATCAAAGAAAACAAAGGAAAAACAATAATTATAAAAAAAAAATGAAATAACCCAAAACAAAAACAGGCAAACTCAAATCAAATAAAAAGCAAAGGAAAAACAATAACAATAAAACAAACAAAAAATGAGATACCCCAAAAACAAAACCAGGCAAACCCAAATCAAATAAAAAGCAAAGGAAAAACAATAACAATAAAACAAACAAAAAATGAGATACCCCAAAAACAAAAACAGGCAAACTCAAATCAAAGAAAAACAAAGAAAAAACAATAATTATAAAAAAAACAAAAAATGAGATACCCCAAAACAAAAACAGGCAAACTCAAATCAAAGAAAAGCAAAGGAAAAACAATAACAATAAAACAAACAAAAAATGAGATACCCAAAACAAAAACAGGCAAACTCAAATCAAAGAAAAGCAAAGGAAAAACAACAAATGAGCAAACACAGGAAGCGAACGAGGTGTGTGGTGCAGAACACGTTTAGAACATGAATACTTGAAGACTCACACAGGGGGGAGAATTTTTCGGAGGAGGAGGAGGAGGAGGAGGAGGAAGGCGACGAGAGGAATGGTGAAATGGTTGAAGGATGAAGAAAGGAAGTAGAAGAGGAAGAATAAGAAAAGGAGGAGGAGGAGGAGGAGGGGGAGGAGAAGGAGGAAGAGAAGAAGCTAGAGAAGAACACAAATTTTGGAGAAAGAACGAAAGAGGGAGACTGTATGTGTGTGTGTGTGTGTGTGTGTGTGTGTGTGTGTGTGTGTGTGTGTGTGTGTGTGTGTGTGTGTGTGTGTGTGTGTGTGTGTGTGTGTGTGTGTGTGTGTGTGACGTGGTTACTTAACTGATTTGACCTCATCGCATTTTATTTTTTTGCCAGACTGAGTCAAACTTCCAAAACCTCCACATCTTAAACGCATTCTAACGCCACAGAAGCCCTTGAACCCTGTGTGCGTGTGCGTAAGTGCGTGTGTATAAGAGGATAGAAGACGGAAAAGAAGAAGAAGAAAAGAAAAAAAAGAGGGAAATAAGAAAACAAAAAACGAATTCGTAAAAAAAAAATATATATAGTAACTGAATATGACTAATTATATATATATGTGTGTGTCTGTGTCCGTGTCTGTGTATGTGTGTGTGTGTGTGTGTGTGTGTGTGTGTGTGTGTGTGTGTGTGTGTGTGTGTTTGGGCCAGTGCAGGTGACAGAGACGGGACGGGACGCGGCTATACATAGACAGGGGTTGGCAAACGTCGCATAATCTCACATTATTTATGACAGACTTCAATGTTGTGGGAATACCGACCAGCAGCTTTCCTGAAGACTGAGGGGGGGAAGGGGTGATGGGGGAGGGGGGGTGATGAGGGAAGGTGATGAAGGGAAGGTGATGGGGGAGGTGATGGGGAAGGTGATAGGGAGGTGATGGGTGGGAGGTGATGGGGGGAGGTGATGGGTGGAGGTGATGGGTGGGAGGTGATGGGGGAGGTAATGGGTGGGAGGTGATGAGGGGAGGTGCTGAGGAGGAGGTGATTGGTGAGGTAGGGGGGACGATATTACATACACACACACACACACACACACACACACACACACACACACACACACACACACACACACTTATCCACTCTTCCCTTCTTCGAAATTTGCGTTCTTGTGCTTCTTCTTCTTCTTCTTCCTCCTTCTCCTCTTCCTCTTCTTCCTTTTCCTCCTCCTCTCATCTCTTCATCTTTACCCTTCCTTTCCTCCATCTGCCTCCTTTATCACGACTTTAATCCTCCTCCTCCTCTTCTTCTTCCTCTTCCTCTTCCTTCTCCTCCCCCTCTTCCTTCAATCACTTTTTCTTCTATCTCCCCATCTTCCATCCGTGACATTATCTCTCTCTCTCTCTCTCTCTCTCTCTCTCTCTCTCTCTCTCAGGTACACATATTCATCATCATCATCATCAACAACAACAATATCTAAATTTCCAACACGTAACACATATAAACAATTTTTTTTTACACCAACATAACATTTTCTCTTTCTGTGATTGGTTTTCTAATTTACGATTCTCGCTTTTGATTGGCTCTCGTCACGGCATGCTGGGTTGTGATTGGCTCCCCAGGTGACAAGGCTTCGCGGGATTGATGGAGAGACTGGACTAGGCTGGTGCGCATTATTCTCGGTATTTTCCCTGTTTCGTGAGTTATGGAGTTGGCGCAGAAGGAAGGAAGGAAGAGCGAGGAGGAGGAGGAGGAAGACGATGAAGGAGGAGAAGAAGGTACGTCGTTGAGGCAGACACAATGGAAAGCTTAATACGGGGTAGAGGTATTTATGAATGCGAAGAAGAAGAAGAAGAAGAAGAAGAAGAAGAAGACAGTTAAGAAGATGATGCAAAGGAGAATGAAGATAAATAGAGAAAGAAGAAGTATCAGAAAGAGTAGTTATTGAAAGAAAGACTAAAACAACAACACAAGGAGAAAAATAAGAACCAAGAGAAGAAAAAGAAAAAGAAGAAGAAGAAGAGGAAGAAGTTATCAGTTAAGTTATCTAAGAGCATATAAGTTTGAGTATTGAGGTCCATATGAGCTGTCCCTCGTCAACAACTTACAGGACATAAACAAACAAACCAAGCTTCGAAGTCCATAAAAGTACCACACAAGAACTACTACATCATTAGCAGCTTTTAAGGGATTCTAAAAGTATACGCACGATTTCTAGAAGTTAGGAAGGAAACAGAAAGAAACACCTCCTCTTTGAAAGCTAAACATCAAACTCTTCACTAACACGGCTTCGGGCAGAGCAGACAGAGGAACTACTACATCATCATCAGCTTTTAAGGGATTCTAAAAGTACACGCACGATTTCTAGAAGATAGGAAGGGAACACAGAAAGAAACACCTCTTTGAAAGCCAAACATCAGACTCCTCACTAACACGGCTTCGGGCAGAGCAGACAGAGGCCGTGAAACATGAGGAACTACTTCAATATCAGCAATTTTTAAGGGTTTCTAAAAGTACCGCACGATTTCTAGAAGTTAGGAAGGAAACACAGAAAGAAACACCTCTTTGAAAGCCAAACATCAGACTCTTCACTAACACGGCTTCGGGCAGAGCAGACAGAGGAACTACTACAATATCAACAGTTTTTAAAGGTTTCTAGAAGTACACACACGATTTCTAGAAGTTAGGAAGGAAACACAGAAAGAAACACCTCCTCTTTGAAAGCCAAACATCAGAATCTTCACTAACACGGCTTCGGGCGGGAGACAGAGGCGTGAAACATGAGGGCGGGAGGACAGATGGTAGGGAGCCGGGGTAGTAAGGCAAATCACGGGAAAGAAATAGGCAGAGGAATATACGAGCAACAGAACCAAGAGGAGAGTTATACAAGGTTAAGCAGGGGAAAAATATATCAGACAGACCTACAATTTTAAACCCATGGCGAGAGGCGAGACGTGGCAAGGCGGTGGGGTGGTAGGGGCAGAAGAGCAGGGCCAAGGTGGTGCTGTACAGGGTTAGGCAGGGATGGGTGGCTATACAGGGCAAGACTATGGACACGTGGCGATGCTGTGGCGGCGGCGGCGGCAATGGCAGGCAGTCAAAGTGGAGGGAGACAAAAGGTGTTTCATCGAGGCAAATGTAAAAGGGGAAAGGAAACAGACAGGAGCCGAGAGATAAGAGAAGAGGAGGAGGAGGAGGAGGAGGAGAAGGAGGAGGTGGAGACAGTTAATAGCAGCTACGGCGCCTACAGCAGATTCCACAAGGCCTTAGGGAGAGAGAGAAGGAGAAAGAGAAGGAGGAGAAGACAGAAACATGGAAACACGGAAGGGCAAGCCACAGGAACTCTATCGGCTCATTACGAGGCTGCCCGCTCTAGTGATTTAATCTACCCGACAGTCACTTCAAATCCCCCCAGAAACGATCACAGCGCGTCGGTACGTATGTTCAGTTCACTCCTGACGCAAGGAAGTAACGGTCGATACGATTTTTAAAGGAGTTGATGGTTTCCGCACTAAGTAATTTAGAGGGAAGGTTGTTCCAGTGACGGATGACTCGGTTTGAAAAATAAACTCCCGCCAGAAGGGTGAAGAAAGAGTAGGAGGGAGAAAAAGTGTGGATAAGGAGGCGGAAGAGGAAAAGGAAGAGAGGTAGAGTTAAAGAAGAGTAGGAATGGGAATAACATGTGGATAAGGAAAATAAAGAGGAAGAGAAGAAAGAATAGAGAGAAAACCACCTGTGACCTCCACCACCACCACCATCTCTTCCTCCTCCTCCTCCTCCTCCTCCTCCTTCTACACCACCAACACAACCATCACCTCCATCACCTCCTCTTCTTCAAATACAGCCATCACGACCTACTCTTCTTTCTCCTCTTATGCAAACACAACCTAATCTCCTCCTTCTCCTCCTCCTCCTCCTCCTCTTCTTGGTCAGGTGAGTCCCGCCCCAACGCAGTACCTGGCGAAGGGGCTCACAGGTAGCTTACAGGTGGCGGCGTGCAGGTACGGGTGACCCTCGAGCAGGGACTCCGAGGCGCAGCGCGGCCCACTGCATCTTTAATTTAATAAGGTCGAGAGAGAGGGAGAGGGAGGAGGCGCTGGGGGGGCGACGAAAGGGGGGCTGTAGGAGAGGGAGAGCTTCACCTTGAACCTCTTCCTCCCTCCAGCACCTGTCACCTGCCCCTCCGCTAGGTGGGTTGACGCTACCTTCAGTCTCGTCACCTCCTCCGCCTCTTCTACCTCCTCCTCCCGCGTCTCCTTCTTCGTTTCCTTCTTCTTTCTCTTTCATGTTCTTGTTCTTGTTCCTCCTGCCATCGTGTTCGTGTCTTGTTCTTGTTTTGTTCCTGTTTTGAGTCTGTAAGAGTGTGTGGTACTTGTTCATTGTCTTCTCCTATCTTCTCCGGCGTCGCCTTCTTCGTTTTCATCTTCTTCTTTTTCGTAGTCTTGTTCTTGTTGTTCTTGGCATCGTGTTCTTGGTCTGTTCTTGTTTTGTTCCTATTTTGAGTCTGAATGAGTGTGTGGTACTTGTTCAGTGTCTTCATCTCCTTCTTTTTCGTGTTCTTGTTCTTGTTCTTCCTTTTGGCATCGTGTTCTTGGTCTGTTCTTGTTGTCTCTTGTTCTGAGGCTACTGAGTTTCTGGCACTTCTTCGTTTTCATCTTCTTTTTCGTAGTCTTGTTCTTGTTGTTCTTGGCATCGTGTTCTTGGTCTGTTCTTGTTGTCTTCTTCTGAGGCTACTGAGTTCACTTGTTCGTTCTCTTCTCCTTCTTTTCCTACTTCTCTTTCTCCTCCGCCTTCTTCTTTTCTTCCTCCTCGTCCCCTCCACGCGACTTCGATGTCTTTGTCTGGCGGCGCTTCTTGAGACACCTCGCCGCCGAAGAGAAGCAAGACCCACCACCTAAACACACGCACTTTCCCGCCCTCAAGCTTAAAACTGCTCTAATGCCCTTCCCGTCCACACCACACCCCGCTACCCTCGACACAACAAAGGCTGCTCTATTGCCCTTTACTATACCCCTCGAAGCCCTTAAGAGACCAGCTATACATCGTCCTAAGGTTCTAAGGCCGCCCCGAAGCTCTGCCACTTTCTGCTTTGCCCTGTTTTGCCTCTTTGTTAATTTTCTTTCCTTCTTCTTTTCTTCCTCCTCCGTCCCCTCCACGCGACTTCGATGTCTTTGTCTATCGGCGCTTCTTGAGACACCTCGCCGCCGAAGAGAAGCAAGACTCCCCACCTAAACACACTCCGAAACGCCCCGCTATAAGATCACATTGCCCCGAGAATCATCCCACATGTCTCTCCCCAGGTTATAAGACTTCCTCAATGCTATGCCTCTTTCTGTTTCGCCTCCTTTTGCTTCTTTGTGTATTTCTTCGTCTCTCTCTGCCCCGGAACGCCCCGATAAGAGGTCACACTGCCCCCAGAACTGCCCCACATGTCCCCGCTCCGTCCTAAGGCTCCCCCGTTTCGCTTCTTTGTCTATTTCTTCGTTTCTCTTTGCCCCGAAACGGCCCACAACGAGGTCACACTGCCCCAAGAACAGTCCCACGCGTCCTATGGGTTCTTGAAGGCCATCCTCAGCTTTTATTAATGAAATCTCTCCTTTTTCTTCCTTGTCGCTAACTTCGTCGACCTACTACGCCCTGAGACCATCCGGCTGCGTGGTGGTGGTGGTGGTGGTGGCGGCGCGGTGATCGATACAGGAGGTGGTGGTTGGTCATTTAGGTCACAGGTCACCGCTCCGCCCCGCCGCGCCCCGTCTCTCGTCAGCCTTCGCCTTCACCTTCGCCTTTACCGCTAACGCCTTCATGTTCGCCATTGTCTTGACCTTCTAAGTCTTTGTTTTCATCTTCACCTTCGCCTTTGCCAATGTCTGTACCGTCTTCGTCTTCGCCTTTACCGCCTTTGTTTTCACCTTCGTCGACTTCTTCATCTTCTTCTTTTCCTTATTTGCTGCGTATTCATCAACTTGCCACAACGTCCCTTCTTCTTCTTCTTCTTCTTCTTCTTCTTCTTTTTCTCACCCTACACCCCATTACAGCCCCGCCCCGCTCAACACCTCAGGGAAACGGAGCGAACTGTCAATGGGTACTACTGACACTCTTCATTATGCCGTGTGTGTGTGTGTGTGTGTGTGTGTGTGTGTGTGTGTGTGTGTGTGTGTGTGTGTGTGTCGGGGTCGTCGGGAGGTGCGAATCTAGCCGCTGAGCGCGACCTGAGAGTACGACGGAAGCCGATACCTGGAGCTTTGTTGGTGCGTGCGGCGAGGAGGAGCGATAAGACGGGCGAAAAGGGAGTCCTGAAATGGGGGGAAAGGTGGGGAAGGAGAAGTGGGAGGGGGGGGAGTCACCTGAACCTCCCCATCTAACTATCTTTACCCATACATCTGAGGTACCTGAACTTAAGGCTTTATTGGAGGGAGGGACGGGGAAGGAGTGGCGGTGGAGCGTGCGGTGCGGAGGGACAAGGGCGAGTCCTGAAATGGAGGGAAAGGTGGGGAAGGAGAAATGGAGGGAAAGGTGGGGAAGGAGAAATGGAGGGAAAGGTGGGGAAGGAGAAATGGAGGGAAAGTCACCCGTACCTCTCTAACTGAACCCTTACTTACGTACATTCAAGGTACCTAAACGGGGCATTGTTGGCGGGGGTAACGGGAAAAGAGCAACGGTGGAGCGAGCGTTGCGAAGGGGAGATAACACGGAAGAAAAGGGAGTTCTAAAAGGGAGTGAGAGATGATGAAAAGCCACCTGCATCCCTTCATCTGTCCCCTTCACCCATACATCTGCGGTAACTGAACTGGGGGTTGGTGACAAGGGAAAGAGGGGGTGGGGGGGGGATGACGGGCCAGGGAAGGAGGGAGAAGAGGGGAAGGAGGAAGAGTGAGGGAGGGTGTCACCTGAGTTCCCCCCCTTCCCCATGTCCCTCGGCCCCCCTATTCCCCCTGTCAACTGTCATCCCCTTCCCCCTGTAACCTAAGCTCCTTCTCTCCCTCTATCACCTAAGCCTTCCCCTTCCCCTGTTACCTAAGAACCCCCTTCTCTCTCTCTCCCCTGTCACCTAAGCACCCCCTTCTCTCCCCTGACTTCTCTCCCCTTGTCATCCCCCCTTCTCTCCCCCCCCTCCCTCTCCCTCTCCCCCCCCCCCCCCCCCCCCCCCCCTCCTCCCTCCTCCTTCCCCTCTCTGACGGAAGCAGCAACGGAAGCCAATAACCTTATCAGTCTCGCTCAGTCTCGCCGCTCTCAGCCGACAGGGGTGAGGCAGGTGCAAGGGTGAGGGGGGAGTCCCCTCCCCCCCCTCCCCTGTTACCTAAGATCCCTCCTCCCTCTCTCTCCCTGTCACCTGAACAATGGAGCCCTCCCTTCCTCCCTTAATTTGAATCACCCTGCCATTACGATAAAAAGGCAGTGGCAGGGAGGGACAGAACGTTACCTCCCTGCCTTCCATGTAAATTCTGGGACAGTGGTAGGAAGGCTCAGAACACTTCCGTCCTCCCTTCCTCCCTTAATTTGAATCACCCTGCCATTACGATAAAAAGTCAGTGGCAGGGACAGAACCTTATCAGTCTCGCTGCGTCACGCCACTCGGCCGATACAGGGTGAGGAAGGCTCAGGAACACTTCCTCCTGTCCTCCCTTCCTCCCTGAATTTGAATCACCCTGTACAGAGGATCGTGAGGCAGGGGCAGGGAGGGACAGAACGCTACCTTCCTGCCTTCCGTGTAAGTTCTGGGACAGTGGTAGGAAGAATGGGAGCGCTTCCTTCCTCCCTTCCTCCCTTAATTTGAATCACCCTGCCATTACGATAAAAAGGCAGTGGCAGGGAAGGGCAGAACGCTGTATCCAGGTCTCCCTTGTAAATTTGAGACATTGGCAGGGAGGTTACAGATCGCCTCCTTCCTCCCTGGATCCCCTAATCTGAATCACCCTGCCAGTAAGTTCATGGGGCAATGGTAGAGGGAGAGAGAACGTTCCCTACCTCCCTGCCTCCCTTACCCTGTCAATTCGGTCGAAAGGAAGTGACAGGGAGGGACAGAGCTCTTCCATCTGCCATACCAAAGCTCCTCCTCTCTCCCTTATTACCTAAGTCTTCCCCCTTCCCCTGTTACCTAAGAACCCCCTTTCCTCTCTCTCCCTGTCACCTGACCCCCCCCCCTTTTCTTTACCTCTGTCATCTAAGCAACATCTCTCCCCGGTTACTTGAGTCCCCCCTTCCCCCCTCTGAGTCACCCTGTCAATACGATCATAGGAAAGTGCCAGGGAGGGACAGAACGCTTCCTTCTTCCTTGCCTCCTCTGTCAGTACTTCCGTGGGACAGTGCTCTTCTCCCCTCCCTGCCTACCCTAATCTGAATCACCCTATCAATGCGCTCATAGGAAAGTGGCAGGGAGGGTCAAACCGCAATCTCCCTACCTTCTTTCCCCTCCCTGATCTGGATTCATCTTTTCAGTACGGGTCAATACGAGTTTCATACTGCCTCGTGATTGGTCAGCTCTCTCACACCTGTGGCGGAGAGGCTTTACCTGGCTATCATCCTCTGCACAGGTGTGGCGACGTGGGGTTGATGTCAGCGTTACCATATTACCGTACTCAAAACATCGCATTTATCAGTTCCAGGGCCCAAAACACTTCTACCCACACAGATAACGAGATTCCAGTTAAAATTATCGTTAAAAGCGTTACTTATTGGGGTTTCTTTGCGATAGCTGTGAGTCAAAAGCCGGAGAATACAATATGCTGCGTGGTTGAGTACGATAATTTAGTAACACTGGTTGATGTGTGCCGCGGCGCCGAGATGGAGTGAATTAAGATCAAGGTGTG
>NC_066521.1:22341054-22361054 GCF_024679095.1 Eriocheir sinensis | reverse complement strand
ACTCAGCTGTAAACTCAAATGTAAAATGCAAACAGTATACTGACTTGAAGAAATCCACCACGAGAGAAAAAGGGCAACAGGAGTGATTCTTAAGTGTAAACCCAACTATAAACTGTAAACTCAAATCTGTAAATCTAAGTAAACCGAACTGTAAACCACCTTGAAGTAACCCACCACGCTATGAAAAGACTAATTGGCTCCATTTCTTAACTGTAAACCAAAAAAGTAAACTGTAAAGCCAACTATAAACTGCAAACTCAAATCTGTAAATCTAAGTAAGCCGAACTGTAAACCAATATGACGTAACCCAACACGCGATAAAAAAAAATGAACAGGTTTGATTCTTTAACTGTAAACCCGAAAGTAAACCGTAAACCCAACTATAAACTGAAAACTCAAATCTGTAAATCTAAGTAAACCGAACTATAAACAAATTTGAAGTACCCCCCCCCCCCCCATGCGATAAAAAAAAATTAATATGTTTGATTCCTTAACTGCAAATCAAACTGTAAACTGTAAACTATATATTGTAAACTGTAAACCATTCGTAACTGTAAGGGGCCATTCATACTTACTTATTTTTTGCTGGAACACTGGTTGACGTTTTCTTCTTTTTTTTTTCATTTTCGTTCCCTGTTGTTGAGTAAGCTGCCGTTTTTCTTCTTGTTTACCTTTTTTTTAAATTTTTCTTCCTCCCTTTTGTGATCTTCCTCCCTTTCGTCCTCCTCCTCCTTCTCCCTTTCTGTCACCAGCACGTTCTCTAATAACTCTCTTACTGTTGATTTTTATCGTTTCCTGTTTTTCATGCCGTTTTCCTTCTTGTTTTCCTTTTTTTTTCTTCCTCCCTTTCATCATCTTCCTCCCTTTCATCGTCCTCCTCCTTCTCCTTTTCTGTCACAAGCACGTCCTCTAATAACTCTCTTACTGTTGATTTCTATCGCGTCCTGTTTTTGATGTCCTTGAGCCGCTTCCACTGCTGTAAAAAGAAAGAAAACAGCAGCCGTGAACTCAAAGTGTAAACTGTAAATCAGAATAAGTAAAGGACCGTAAAGTTATGTGGCAAGAATGAAGAATCAATTTTAGTTTTCATTTTCTTCCTCTTTCTTTCCCTTCCTCCCAACACCAAAGACTATCGTAACTTTCTTCTTTTTGTTTAACTTTCTCCCTCTCGTTCTTCTTCCTTTTATCTTTATCTTCCTCCTTCTACTTTCCTCTATCTCATATTCCTTTGATTCTTCTTCCATATGTTCCTTATCCTTCTCTTCTTTAACCTTCCTCGTCCTCTTTCCCATCACGAACTTCTTTTCATTTTTCTACTCTTCCTTAACTATCCGCTGTCCTTCTATCGTCTTTCGCTATAGCTATCGTCATCTTATCGTCCTTTGTTTTAATCCCCCTTCGTTGTCCTTCTTTCGTCTATAGCGTTCCTCCGTATATAAGAGCTTAGCCTCGTTTTCTATACCAACGTGTGGAGGAGTGAATAATTAAGGCGGTTTAGCGGAGTACTCCCTCTTTAGTGTGAGAGAATGGAGCATGGCCACCCTCTCTCTCTCTCTCTCTCTCTCTCTCTCTCTCTCTCCTACGGTTTTTCCTTTTTTTCCTTAATTACGACGAAGAGGAGGAAAAATATGTTAGTAGTATACAAGAAATGAACGGGAAGCAGGTTGTTGTTGTTGTTGTTGTTGTTGGCATTTGCATTGTCTCTGGTATGATCTTGGCTCGCCTATTTTCTCTCTCTCTCTCTCTCTCTCTCATCTTCTTTTCCCCTATTTTCCTTTTCTTCTCTCTCTCTTCCTCCTCCCTTCCCTTTCCCCACTCAGTTGTTATCTTCCTTTTTCCTCCTCCTCCTCCTCCTCCTCCTCCTCCTCCTCCTCCTCCTCCTCCTCCTCCTCCTCCTCCTTCTCCTCCTCCCGTTCGGTCAACACCATCGAAATGAGTTTGTTGATAATCGATCTTTTGATAATGTGCGATCTGACACACACACACACACACACACACACACACACACACACACTGGCCATCACACACATCCCCTTTTACCCTTTCTCCATCGACACACACACACACACACACACACACACACACACACACACACACACACACACACACATCATGCCTGGGGAGTGTATGTGAGTGCCTGCCAGTATAGTGAAAGCATAGTGAGGGTTAGGGCACACCATTCCCATCACACACACACACACACACACGGTCACCATACATACACCATACATCACCATAACATATCATTCATATTCTTGCACTTGTTTCATCATCTCTTAGTCACCATCATGAACTAGTCACCATACACGCCATACACCATACACGTCACTATACACCTCACATTGATTATATTTGTTACCCAGTAGAGTCATTACACTTATTGCTCTCTCTCTCTCTCTCTCTCATTTCTTCCTTTATCTTCTTTATTTTCTTATTATTAGTCTTTCTTCTATCACGAATTTCTACTTTTTTTTACTTTTTATAATTCTATTTCATCTTCCATATGTTTTTTTTTTATCTTTCTCCTTTTCATCTTCCCTTATCTATCTATCTATCTATCTATCTATCTCTGTCTATGCAACGTCGCACTATACCCAGAAGAACGGAAACACATCACTATATCGATCATGAGCTTAGAATCATTATCAGACACTTCAACGTCACTGTACCTTATGACCATTCACCATAATCACCATACACCCACACCCACACACACACACACACACACACACACACACACACTCATGAGGACTATAGTGTCGTCATAATAATTTCACTATAAAAGAAACAAGTAATTTTATAGTGTGTGCGTGAACACTAAAAGAAAAGAAAGAAAGAAGGAAAGAAAGAAAGAAAGAAAGAAAGAAAATGACACAAAATACCGTTCAGAGAAAATAGAAATAAAAATAAAACAAAAAACAAAATTAATAAAAGGAAATAAATAGAAGTGAGAGATAAAGAGAGTGAGAAAGTGTGAGAGAGAGAGAGAGAGAGAGAGAAATGAGACAGCGGGTGAGATAGTGATTGTGATAGTGAGCAAAGGACAATATATATACGAGATTAAAGATAGTGTGAGAGAGAGAGAGAGAGAGAGAGAGAGAGAGAGAGAGAGAGAGAGAGAGAGAGAGAGAGAGACATACATACATACAAACAGATATAGATAGATAGATTGACTGATACATAGAGAAAGAAAAAGAGAGAGAGACAGACAGACAAACAGACAGACAGACAGTGATTGGACGCTTGTGACAAAAAGAGAGAGAGAGAGAGAGAGAGAGAGAGAGAGAGAGAGAGAGAGAGAGAGAGAGAGAGAGAGAGAGAGAGAGAGAGAGAGAGAGAGAGAGAGAGAGAGAGAAATGTTTGTGTCTTTGGAAATATTCTTACTCTGTTTTAAGTGTTTCTGCTCTCTCTCTCTCTCTCTCTCTCTCTCTCTCTCTCTCTCTCTCTCTCTCTCTCTGAGTATGTATTTCTGTCTTCTAGAGCCACTCCCTCCTTCTCTCTCTCTCTCTCTCACCCATTTTCATCCCATCATCAACCACCTTCACCCGGCCTTCTGCACTTCCTCTCTCTCTCTCCCTCCCTCTCTTTCCCTCTCTCTCTCCCTCCCTCTCTTTCCCTCTCTCTCTCCCTCCCTTCCATCCCTCCACTTAAGGTCGAGAAAGTGAGTCATTCAGTGAAAAGAGAGAATAAACAAAAAGGAATTAAGTGAGAGAGAGAGAGAGAGAGAGAGAGAGAGAGAGAGAGAGAGAGAGAGAGAGAGAGAGAGAGAAACTGGAGACCTCCCACCCCAGTTCTTTCCTCCCCTTCATTCCTTCCCTCCTCCTCCTCCTCCTCCTCCTCCTCCTTCTCCTCCTCCTCCTCCTCCTCCTCCTCCTCTTCTTCCTCCTTCTCTCTCTTTTCTAGTCTTGTATAAAAAAAACATTAAGACACAACGACCAAACGAAAAAAAAGCATATACACTGACAGATAGATAGATAGACAGATAGATAGATAGATACAGAAATAACCCATGACGCAGATAGATAGATAGATAGATAGGAGTATAGATTTTTTGCTGAGTCATGTTATCTTCGTGGGCAGAACGTGTAGTGAAGGCGTGGTATTCTTAGGCGTGCTGGAAATACGATCATGATTCAATATTCAATAGTTATTCATTTGTTATAGTGTGTGTTATTATTGAGGCTTCCCCCCCCTCCCCCTTCCTCCATCATCCTATTCTTCTTCTTTTTGTTCTTCCTCCTCCTCCTTCTCCTTCTTCTCCTATAATTCTCCTTTCTGTTACTTTTCATCTAATATTATTCCTTCCTTCCTTATTTTTATTCTTTCTTTCTTTCTTTCTTTCTTTCTTTCTTTCTTTCTTTCTTTCTTTCTTTCTTCCTTTCTTTTATTTTTTCGTTCCTTCCTACAGTTCTTTCTAATTCGTCATTCTGCATTTCTTTCTTCTTCTTCCTCCTCCTCCTCCTCCTCCTCTTCCTCTTCCTGAGCCATCACAGTTACGATCATCACCACCCTCATCACCTCCGTCATCAATACCGTCATCACCACTATCATCACCACCACACCATCTCTGCCAAGACCCTAATTTGATTCCACCATCACCACCACCACCACCACTGGACTCATGGTGGTGGTGGTGGTGATGGTGGTGGTGGTGATGATGGTGATGATGATACTAGTGGAGGTGGTGAGTCTAAATGGATCAAACTCTGTATATCAATAACACACACACACACACACACACACACACACACACACACACACACACACACACACACACACACACACACACTCGATAACGACGCCACAGTTTGGAGATAACATTCGCCTATGTACACACACACACACACACACACACACACACACACACGCATATGGAGGATAAAATATATAATCGGGTGATAAGGATCTAATATCTCTCTCTCTCTCTCTCTCTGATAATGGTTCCAGGAAATGTCTGACGAGAGAGAGAGAGAGAGAGAGAGAGAGAACTTCCGTGACGTGCGTGAATGACATCCTAGAGAACTGCCAACACACACACAAACACACACACACACACACGGGTCATCAGTACCAAACAAGCATACGAACCACCACCACCACCACCCCCATCATCATCACCACCACCACCACCTGAGGAAGAGGAGGAGGAGGAGGAGGAGGAGGAGGAGGGGGGGGGGAGGGAGGTCGTATATCCCCTCCCATTACTACGCCCTTTAAAATATGCATGACATAATTGGAAGGGGGAGAAGGAGGGGGAGAGGGGAGGTATTGTGTGCATGTGTGTGTGTGTGTGTGTGTGTGTGTGTGTGTACGACTAATCAACTCATCGGTGTAAGTTGCCTTTTTTTCTTTTTTGCTTTTCAAAGAGGAAGAATAAAAGAGGAGAAAAAAGTTAAGAAAATAAAAATAAAGGGAAAGTAAAGATAAAAGAAATGAGAAAAAAAGAAAAAATGAGACGAAGGAGACAAGAAAGAGAACGGAAGAAAAGACTAAAGAAAAAGAAGAAAAAGAGAAATGAAGAAAAATTACCAAAAAATAGAACTATCGTATATATGTGAATTATCCTGAGACAGACAGACGCAGACAGACAGACACAGACAGACAAACACAGATAGACAAAAAGACACAAACAAAAAGAATAAAAATGAAACAAACAGCACAGTAACCTAGATAAAGAGAGTGATTAAAGATGGGATATAAGAAACGTAAGTAACCATCCCCCTTCCCCTCCTCTTCCCACTCTCCTTACGCCTTCTTTCACCATACCACGAACACGATGAAGCGAGAGAGAGAGAAAAATAGAGATAGAGAGAAATAAGAAGAAATAGATAGATAGATAGATAGATAGATAGTAGCGATAGAGATAGAGAGAGATCACGTGGTTATCCAATAAACACAACGTAGCAAGGAGGAAATGAGTGTAAGAAAGGGGGAAGGGTGTATGTATGTATATATGTATGTATGTATTTATGTATGTGTGTGTATATGTATGTACGTGCGTAAGTGTGTGTAGGTGTGTGCGTGTGAGTATGTATGCAAAGGTAAGAACACACACACACACACACACACACACACACACACACACACACACACACACACACACACACACACATACATACATACACCCTCACTATTGATGATAACGTGAGAGAGAGAGAGAGAGAGAGAGAGAGAGAGAGAGAGAGAGAGAGAGAGAGAGAGAGAGAGAGAGAGAGAGAGAGAGAGAGAGAGAGAGAGAGAGAGAGAGAGAGAACGAAACGAAACGAAATGAAACAAGGCACACACACACACACACACACACACACACACACACACACACACACACACACACACACACACAACCTGGCTCATTTTCACCTCTCTTCCTGCACTCCAATTATTCACTCCCCCCCTCACCCCCCCATCTTAGCAATGTACACTCCAGGAGGCATTGGTAGTGGTGGTGGTGGTAGTGGTGGTGGTGGTGGTGGTATGTCGAGGTAAAGACCTGCTAATGCTGGCAGTGTGTTGGGGAGACAGTCTGTAACGAGAGAGAGTGCGTGAGTGTGTGTTTAAGCCCCAGCGAGTGTGTGTCATTTGCGGGGCTCGACTTTTTCATCGGCGTGTGTCATCGCTATGGTACCTGACATTACTTTGAGGAGCCTACCGCTATACCTGTTTTCTTCCTTCCTGTCCCTTCTTCTATATCTTTTTTTTTTCTGTTATTTCTTGTTCTCGTTTTTCTTATCTCTCCGTTTCTCCTCGCCCTGCTGCCCTACTATTGCTTAACTGTCATCGCTGTAGGACTTGAAATTGCGTTGAGGACCCTACCGGTATACCTGTTTTCTTCCTTCCTGTCCCTCCTTCTATAGCTTTCCTCTCTGTCATTTCTTGTTCTCGTTTTTCTTATCTCTCCGTTTCTCCTCGCCCTGCTGCCCTACTATTGCTTAACTGTCATCGCTGTAGGACTTGAAATTGCGTTGACGACCCTCCCGCTATACCTGTATTCTCCCTCCCTGTCCCTTCTTCTATAGCTTTCCTCTCTGTCATTTCTTGTTCTCGTTTTTCTTATCTCTCCGTTTCTCCTCGCCCTGCTGCCCTACTATTGCTTAACTGTCATCGCTGTAGGGCTTGAAATTGCTTTGACGAGCCTCCCGCTATACCTGTTTCCTTCCTTCCTGTCCCTTCTTCTATAGCTTTCCTCTCTGTCATTTCTTGTTCTCGTTTTTCTCATCTCTCCGTTTCTTCATTTTTCCTCTTCCTCGCCTTGCTGTCCTATTACTGAACTACCTCCGTCTTTCCTGTTCCTCCTTCCCTCTTCCTCCCTGTCCCTTCTTCTATATCTTTCCTCTCCGTCATTTCTTGTTCTCTTTTTCTTATCTCTCCGTTTCTTCATTTTTTCTCTTCCTCGCCTTGCTGCCCTATTACTGAACTACCTCCGTCCTTCCTGTTCCTCCTTCCCTCTTCCTCCCTGTCCCTTCTTCTATATCATTCCTCTCCGTCATTTCTTGTTCTCGGTTTTCTCATCTCTCCGTTTCTTCATTTTTCCTCTCCCTCGCCCTGCTGCCCTATCTGCCTAGCTACCTCCGTCTTTCCTGTTTCTCTTTCACTTTTTCTTTCCTCTTTCTTTCCTGCCCTTTTTTGTTCTTTATAACACTATTTTTCTCTTTCCTCATCCTGTATCATCCCTATTTTCCCTATTCTCTGCCTCCGTCACCAGCCTACCACACACACCTCACCACCCTTTCTATTCCTTTCCTTCTTCTCCTCCCAAATCACCACCTTGTCCCTTCCCTTCCCTTCCCTCTCCTTCCCTTCTCTTTCTCCTTCTTCCAACTCAAAACCCCATTCCCTAACTTCCCTTCCAGTCCTCTTCTTCCTCCTCCCAAATCACCACCTTGTCCCTTCCCTTCACTTCCCTTTCCTTCACTTCTCTTTCCCCTCCTTCCAACTCAAAACCCACTTCCCTTCCTTCCCTTCCCTTCCCTTCCCTTTCCTTCCCTTCTCTTTCTCCTTCTTCCAACTCAAAAAACCCTTCCCTTCCTTCCCTACCTCTTCGTCTGCTTCCAACTCTCCCCTTTATTTCTTCCCTTCCCTTCCCTTCCATTCCCTTCTCTTCCTTTCATCCCCACCTTCTTATATTTCACCGTCCCTTCCTTTGTTTCCTTTCTCTTCCTCCTCGCCTTCTCCTTTCACCATCCTCGTCCCTTCCTTCCCTTCTCTTCCCTTTCATTCACTTCTCATCCTCCTTCTTCCACCTCACCACCCTATCTCTTTCTTTCCTTTCTCTTCCTCTCCTCCTAACACCTCAGCCTCCCTATGCGCCCTTAGGCCCTTCCCGGCAAAGATAAAGAGCGCGCCACTTATCATTAGAGAGAAAAAAAGTGAAAAGGACACAAAAAATGGTTTAAAAATGGCGTGACAGAAGTAGCCCACGTAAGATCTTGGTGATAAAGTGACTGCCACTCTTAGAAAAAGCTTTGAAATAACAGGAATAGAAGTGAGAAATAGCGTGAGGTGTATTTAGAAGGTGGATGGAGAAGGTTAATAATTGTGTGGGTAGGAATGAGTGAATGTGTTGAAAGTGTAAATAAGACTTGACGGAAAGGTTCGAATTAGTGTGATATGGAAAAGGTTTGAAGATATGAGAGAAAAGAAGGGAGTGAGGAGTGAAAATCGTAGTCCAGAAAGAAAAAGAAAGAAAGAGAAGATAAATGGAAGTACCTATGATTGAAAAAAGGGAAGAGAGAATATGACCAGACTAGTGGACAGGGTTCCCATTAGTTTGATATGAAAAGTGTTTAAAGATAAAGAGAAAAAAAAGGAAGTGAAAAGTCTTGAAAATATAAATGATGAGGGAAAGGGAGAGAAGGGAAAGTAAAAAAGGAGAGATAGAAAATTAATACACTTAAGCGAAAGGTTCTCATTGGTTTGATATGGAAAAAAAGTGTTTGAAAATTATAAAAAAACAGGAATTGAGAAGTCATGAAAATGTAAATGATGAGGGAAAGAGAGACAGAAGGGAAACGTAAACAAGGAAGGATAGAAAATTAATACACTTAGCGAAACGTTCTCATTAGTGTGATATGGAAAAAGTGTTCGAAAATAAAATAAAAAAACAGATTCAGAAGTCTTGAAAGTATATAAGTACAGTAGAAACATAAGAAGAGAAACAGAAATAGACATGACTGAAAAAAAAGAGGAAAAACAGAAGATTTAGACTAGAGGTAAAGGGACTTATTATGTTTAAAAATATGAGGAAAAAAGGAGTGAGAAAGAAGTCTTGAAAAAATAAGTAGGCACAGAAGGAAGAGAAAGAGAGAGAGAGAGAGAGAGAGAGAGAGAGAGAGAGAGAGAGAGAGAGAGAGAGAGAGAGAGAGAGAGAGAGAGAGAGAGAGAGAGAGAGAGAGAGAGAGAGAGAGAGAGAGAGAGAGTGAAAGAAAGGGAGAGAAAAAGACAAATGAAGGTGACAGGCGTGGTGACAGAGGAAGAAGATGAAGGGTTCTGTCACTTATAGAAAAAAAAAGCGTCACTGTGGAATAGTTTTGGCCGAAGGAGTAAAGGAAAAAATATAAGTGAATGAAAGGGTTAGAGAGAGAGAGAGAGAGAGAGAGAGAGAGAGAGAGAGAGAGAGAGAGAGAATAATAACACTCATGAAAAGGAAGGAAAATAACGAAACCAACCTCTCTCTCTCTCTCTCTCTCTCTCCCCCCTCTCTCTCTCTTACTCACACAACTCCTTCTCACATATCAAACTTAATAAGCCACTTCACTAAGCAGGTATAAAACAGCAAGGCCCTTCACAAGCTTACTTAGTTCAAGACGGATTAGCAAGGAGAAAGTGTGCGTGCGTGAGTGTGAAAATGAGAGGGAGAAGGAGGAAGGAAGGACAGGGAGCGGACGAGTTGAGGGGAAGTGGAGAGAGAGGTAAGAGAGTGGAAAGAAAGAGAGAGGAAAGGACTTGTGGAGTTAGTGTTAGTGTTTGTGTGTTAAGAGTGAGAGGGAGAGGAAGAGACAGAAGAAGGAAACTGAGAGGGCGGTGGAGTGGAAGGGAAGTGAAGAGAGAGGGGAGAGAAAGGAGAGAAAGAGAAGGAAGGAAGGAGAAGAACGAAAGGAAGAGGAAGGTGACATGAAAACTGTTTGAAGATGAGAAGAAAAAGGAGTGAAAAAAAAGATAAAAACATAAGTACAGAAAGAAAGAAAAAGAAGGGAAACAGAAAAAAAAGAAAGAGAAACCTAACAGACTTGAAGGGAGAGAGAGAGAGAGAGAGAGAGAGAGAGAGAGAGAGAGAGAGAGAGAGAGAGAGAGAGAGAGAGAGAGAGAGAGAGAGAGAGAGGAGAGAGAGAGAGAGGAGAGAGAGAGAGGAGAGAGAGAGAGAGAGAGAGAGAGAGAGAGAGAGAGAGAGAGAGAGAGAGAGAGAGAGAGAGAGAGAGAGAGAGAGAGAGAGAGAGAGAGAGAGAGAGAGAGAGAGAGAGAGAGAGAGAGAGAGAGAGAGAGAGACGAAGGGGATGAAGAGGGTGTTATACTATAGGAATGGATGTGATGTTGGGTGAAAGGGGTGGAAAAGGAGAGGGGAGAAATAGGTTGTAGAAGGCGGGAGAAGAAAAGGAAAGAGAGAAAGAGAGAAAGTACATGTAAGTGGAGAGAGAGGAGAGAAAAAGAGAGGGAGAGAGAGAGAAGTAGTTGCAGAGTTACCAGCAGGACACAGTACAACGTAATCTCATGTTAGCGTGTGGGAAATAGGATGAGAAATGTAGACCAGCTAAGCCAAGAGTATTAATAATGGAAACAAATGAAAGGGGGGAGCGTGAGCATGTGCGTGTAAGCGTGCGGAATTGTGTGTGTGTTCTACTGAAAAGCACCAAGGACGCTGTTGAACGAAAAGAACGAAAAGATTGTGTGTTATTCGGTATTCTAAGTATTCTCGTATTCTCTTATTCTCAGTATTTGGTATTCTCGGTATTTTCGATTTCTGCTCCTACGTCAACTAGTTCCAAAGGCCGAAGAGAAGGTCAGTCGGGTTCTCATGAGTGTTTCTTTGCGTTCATGGTGCAGAAGCCTTGTCAAACTATCCCCAGGTTCATAAAACTACCCATGAAAATACCCACAACAACTACGAAAGCCTTGTCATATATGTGTTTTTCTACGTTCAAGGTGCATAAGCCTTGTCAAACTATCCCTAGGCTCATAAAACAACCCATGAAAATACCCACAACAACTACGAAAGCCGTTATATGTGTGTTTTCTACGTTCATGGTGTAGAAGCCTTGTCAAACTATCCCTAGGCTCATAAAACAACCCATGAAAATACCCACAACAACTACGAAAGCCGTCATATGTGTGTTTTCTACGTTCATGGTACAGCAGCCTTGTCAAACTATCCCTAGGCTCATAAAACTACCCCTGGATATGCCCCTCACAACTCCTACGAAAGCCTTGTCATATGTGTGTTTTTCTACGTTCATGGTGCATTAGCCTTGTCAAACCACCACTACCACCAGGGTCATAAAACTACCCAAGGAAATGCCTCCCACAACTCATACGAAAACCTTGACAAATGTGTGTGTGCGTGTGTGTGCTTGGAGGCCGAAATGTTTAAGAATATGACCCTGAGTAGTAAGAAAAGAAAACCTGGTAGTGAAAATAAAGATAAATAAATAAAATAAAGATAGTGAAAGTATGAGAAGGGTCGAAAAGTAAAGAGAAAGTACGTAAAAATGGAGATATATTAGAGAAAACGAAGAGAGAGAGAGAGAGAGAGAGAGAGAGAGAGAGAGAGAGAGAGAGAGAGAGAGAGAGAGAGAGAGAGAGAGAGAGAGAGAGAGAGAGAGAGAGAGAGAGAGAGAGAGAGAGAGAGAGAGAGAGAGAGAGAGAGAGAGAGAGAGAGAGAGAGAGAGAGAGAGAGAGAGAGAGAGAGAGAGAGAGAGAGAGAGAGAGAGAGAGAGAGAGAGAGAGAGAATACGTAAGTGAACCCAACCGTTATAAATAGAAGGGAAGAACAATCAACCTATTAATACCGAAGTCACAACCTCACCCTCCTGTACCCACATTAGAATAGTCACCAGCCTGGACCCATCCTAGAAACAGCTGGAGACGATAGAAAGAGAGAAAGTACATGCCTAAAATAATCTAGCAATAAATAGTTACTGAATACCTTGCTTCTTGATATCACAGGGGCTTCAATACCCTTCAATGCACACTTCACAATACACAAACGCTCTCAGAAAACAAAATATGTGAACAAATATTTTTTATGTGCTGTCTATAGCGCCGGTAGGCTGTCGTTTCGGGGCTTATACACCCACGTTTGGTAAGGCTTTGTTAGAAGTTGTGTTAGTATGTTCACGGTGGGTAGTTTTATAAGCCTAGTTATAGTCTGATAAGGTTTCTACACCGTGAATGTGAAAAATTACTCATGAGAACACGACCTATCTCCATTGTGGCCTTAGGAAAGAGTTTGTCGTGAGAGAATAAGAACCAAGCCAAATAAAGAACACTATAAGCGATAATGAGATGCTAAGAACCCAAGCACCTCCATATCCTCCATAGCACTGAACATAACGAAGAGATAAGAAACAGAAACCAATCTAGACTAAAAGATAATACCATCCTATGAAGAAATCTCACTTCAGGATATCAGTTTTAATCATAGCGCCATCTCTCTCATACCTTCCCATAGCAGTGACGTGAAAGACATTGACAAGAGAGAAAAAAGAAAAGAAAAATCACACTTCATAATACCCCGTTTAATCATAGCGCCATCTCTCTCATACCAATCCATAACAGTGAAGAGAAAAAAACATAGAAAAAAACTCTCTTTAAAATACAGGTGTTTTAATCATAGCGTGAAAGACATTGACAAAAAAGAAGAAAGAATAGAAAAATCACACCGTAATATCCCGTTTAAACATAGCGCCATCTCTCGCATACCAATCCATAATAGTAATGAGAAAAAAACATAGAAAAAACTCTCTCTTTAGAATACCGGTGTTTTAATCATAGCGTCATCTCTCCCATACCTCCCATAGCAGTGACGTGAAATTAATAGCAAAAACGGGCAAAAAAGACAGCCTGATCGTTGACTTTAGAATAGCAACCCTGCTTGTAAAAATACCCCGCGAGGACTTGACGTCACGAGCGTTGGCGGGGCGAGAGGACATGGACGAGGCCGACAGGAGTGGCGCGAAGTGACAAGTGGCGCTCAGAAGGACGAGGAGCTCCGCGAGAAGACAGACAGACAGACAGACGGACGGACAAGCGACGCCGACAGCTCCTCCGAACTCCTCCTCTTGAACGCCACATGAACGAGGACAAGTCACGCAGAAAAGAACGAAATGTGAACGGGGACAAGGACGAAAAGAGGAGTGAAAACAAGAACGACAATGACGCAAAACGACACATGACGCCAAAATACGAACGACGAATGGCGCAAAACGACAAATAACGGTAAAACAAGGATAACAAACGGCGCTAAACAATTGACAAAAACGACAAATGGCGCAAAACATGTGACACCAAAACGACAAATGGCGCAAATCGAGTGACACAAAAACGACAAGTGCCTCAAAACGACAACTAACGCCAATACAGGACCTAAAAGTGGCCGGAATACGAAGATAACCAAATGGCGCACAACAACACATAACGACAAAACGTGAACGACAATAACTGACGCAAAACGACAAAACTGTCCCTCAACCCTCCATGGCCTATCTGACAACACCTGACGCCCCCGAGGCCTCCCCAGCGCCATGAAGCGTAACTCCCGCGAGGCGAGGCGAGGAGGGGAGTGCTCGAGGCCGCAGACCATGAGCACCTCCACCACCAGCACCGCCAGCACCGAGGAGGAAGCGCAGATCGACATTGACTTCAGCCTTCTCGACCCCATCAAGTTGTCCCTCTGTCAGGAGCACATGATCGATCAGTAAGTGAGTTCGCGGCCATGCGGAGTGTTTTTTTTTTTATTATTATTAGAGACGAAAGGGTAAAAAAAAAAAAGGGAAAATAAGGAAAACAGAGGAGATGCCCCGGAGGAATGTGTTGAGTGTGTTATTTTTTTGCATGTCAGTCCCGTATGTGTGTGTGTATGTGTGTTTGTTTTTGAAGTGTTCATTTTTTTACAGCAACGGAAGCAACATAAGGACAAAAAATATGGATAAATATCACCATAAATAACAAAATAAGTAAACAGAATAAATACACAGAGTAATTCAACATAACTGAAATAACGAAATAAATAAACGAAAAATAAAGGAGCCCCAGAATGGAGTACTGGTGTGTGTTTTTCTGCATGTAAGATTTTTATTTTTTTTTGTAATTAAGTTTTGCAGAGTAGGTGTACTTTTTGTTGTTCTTGTTTTGCTTTTGTGTTTTAAAGTATAGATGAAGTAAGAGTTAGCTGAGGTGTGTGTGTGTGTGTGTGTGTGTGTGTGTGTGTGTGTGTGTGTGTGTGTGTGTGTGTGTGTGTGTGTGTGTGTGTGTGTGTGCTTACGTAACACCCCTAGAGCCTCAGCAACAGGTCAGTCACAGCCAGGAGGAGGAGGAGGAGGAGGAGGAGGAGGAGGAGGAGGAGGGTGGACTTTTCCTCCTCGAAGGCGACAGGAAGTGAGTTGGCAACCCTTATCGTGTGATGATGGAAAGGTGAGAGGTTAGGAGGAGGAGGAGGAGGAAGAGGAGGAGGAGGAGGAGGAGGAGGAAAAAGAAGAGGAGCATCACGCAAGCTTGGAGATGGAGGTAGATGACGAGGAGGAGGAGGACGAGGACGAGGACGGGGAGGAGGAGGAGAAGGAGGAAGAAGAAAAAGAAGACGAGGAGGTAGATATGGAAATCAGGAACACAATCTGAAGAAGGAAGGAAGAGAAGAGAAACAGGGCAAGGAGGAGGAGGAGGAGGAGGAAAGGAGGAGGAGGAGGAAAGAGAGAGAGAGAGAGAGAGAGAGAGAGAGAGAGAGAGAGAGAGAGAGAGAGAGAGAGAGAGAGAGAGAGAGAGAGAGAGAGAGAGAGAGAGAGAGAGAGAGAGAGAGAGAGAGAGAGAGAGAGAGAGAGAGAGAGAGAGAGAGAGAGAGAGAGAGAGAGAGAGAGAGAGAGAGAGAGAGAGAGAGAGAGAGAGAGAGAGAGAGAGAGAGAGAGAGAGAGAGAGAGAGAGAGAGAGAGAGAGAGAGAGAGAGAGAGAGAGAGAGAGAGAGAGAGAGAGAGAGAGAGAGAGAGAGAGAGAGAGAGAGAGAGAGAGAGAGAGAGATAGAGAGAGAGAGAGAGAGAGAGAGAGAGAGAGAGAGAGAGAGAGAGAGAGAGAGAGAGAGAGAGAGAGGCGCCACTTGACATATCAGAGCAGACTGGAGCTACACGTTAATTACCTGTAAGAATAGAGAGACGGAAGGTACAGGTGAGAGAGAGAGAGAGAGAGAGAGAGAGAGAGAGAGAGAGAGAGAGAGAGAGAGAGAGAGAGAGAGAGAGAGAGAGAGAGAGAGACCACTACAATCACGACCACTTCCTTTTTTCCTTCCTCCTCCTTCCTTCCCTCTTCCTCCTCCTCTTCCTCCTCCTCTTCCTCCTCCTCCTCCTCTCCTCCACTATATCACCTCCACCAACACCATTTCACTGGCTCTTCTCACCTCCACTCTCATCACCACCAAAACTCACCACCATCTTAATCTTTCAACAACACCGCTACCACCACCACCATCACCACCACCACCACCATCACCACCATCACCACCCCCACCACCACCACCATCATCACCGCCATTACTACCCTTGACATCACCATACTCTTGTCCCCCTCCACCACCACCACCACCATCACCACCACCCACAATACTATATCTCAATGCATTCCCCCCCACCCCCCCACCCCTCTTGACCTTCCCATCACTCCCCTCCCCCCCTCTTCCCCTACCCTTCTAGGTGCCTATTAATAATCTTTCTGCCACTACCCCCCCACCCCCACCCCTCCCCCCACCCATACTCTGACCTAGACCCACCCTAGCCCCCTCCCCTCCTTCTCCTCCTCCTCCTCTTCCTACCCTTCCCTTCTGCTTCTTCTTAACTGTTTTATTCTTCCTCCTCCTCCTCCTACCTTCTACCTCCTCCCACTCCTCCTCCTCCTACCCTTCCCTTCTTCTTCTTCCCCCTCCTCCTCCTCCTTCCCTTCCCCATACCTTCTCGAAGCCTTTTTACTCCTCCTCCTCCTTCTCCTCCTCCTCCTCCTCCTAGTCCTCGTCAGACGGCATGGATCGCTGCCAATACATATTCGCACGGGGGAAGGGAAGGGAGGGGGATGAAGGGAGCCGTTGAAGGGAACACTGAGGGGCGCGCCGCTGCTTGGGCCAGAGTGAGGGCGAGCGAGGGCCATGGCGGGGTCGTGGCTGGTAGGGCGTGTCCGGCAGGCCCTTAGGAGGCGGAGGCTACGCAAGCACTTCACCCCCATGCGGAACCCCAGGGTGCAGGATTCGAGGTAGGATATCCAGTGCAGTGTGTAGGATGTTGTTTGTGGTGGTGGTGATGGTGGTGGTGGTGGTTTGGGGTTGGTGGTGCTGTGTTGGTGTGGTTGTGGGTGTGCGTTACAGCTACACGTGGCCTCAGTGCACATTTTCGTAACGTTGGGGTATAGTGATGGGGGTGATGATGGATGGGGGGGGTTGTGTTGGGGTGTTTGATGCATATTGGAAAGGGGAGGTGTGGAAGGACTGGGTGGGGAGGGGAGTGTAAGGGGATGTTCTGGAGGGAGGGGGAGTGTGAGAGAGTGAAGGGGAGGGGGAGAAAGGTGTGTTGGTTTAAGGGAGGAGGAAGAGAAAGTTCAAAGGGAGAGTTGAACTTGGGAGAGGAGAGAGGGGGAGAGGAGGGGAGAGGGAATTGGGGGAGAGAGAAAGGGGAAGAAAGAGACAGAAAGAGAGGTAGGGGAAGGGAGAAGGGGAGATGTGAAGGGAATGGAAGAGGAGGGAGGACAGGGGAAAGAGGAGGAGGGGAGGAAAGACAGAAAGGGAGGTTAGAGAAGTGGAAGGAGGGGGTGGAAGAAGGGGGTGGAAGAGGAGGTGGAACAGGAGAGGGAGAATAAAGTTGAGGGGGAGTAAGAGGGAAGGAAGTGGAAGAAGAAAGGAGGGGAGGGGGTCGTAAATGGGTGGATGGGGGAAGGTGGAGAGGAGGTGGAAGAATGTGGAAGAGATGGAGCGTTGATGATTGATAGGCGTTTGTAATGAGCTTGTAATGAACAGGAGGAGGAGGAGAGAGAAACAAAGTGGAAAATTAAACAACCAAACCAGACTTAATATTAACCATCATCATCATCATCATCATCATCATCAACTTTCACTTTCCTTCACTTTCTTTTTTTTTCTTTTTTTTCTTTTTTTTGCATCGTCTCCGCAGCCTCAAAATCATTATCTTGGGAGTAGACGAGGCACACACACACACACACATACACACACACACACACACACACACACACACACAGGTAGGGAGAGAGAGAGTCTTACCACCTTGCCAAAACCAATTAATAGTCTCTCTCTCTCTCTCTCTCTCTCTCTCTCTCTCTCTCTCTCTCTCTTACCTCATACCTCCCCTTCCCTTCCCTTCCCCTATCACGCCGGCTGACTGACAGATGGGCTGAGAGAGAGAGAGAGAGAGAGAGAGAGAGAGAGAGAGAGAGAGAGAGAGAGAGAGAGAGAGAGAGAGAGAGAGAGATACACACACCCACACCCGCACCCACCCACACACAGACACACACATCTCCACCCACCCACACACACACACACCACACACACAAAAAAAAAAGGAAATATCACTCATTGCCTAATCATCCCCGCCCTCCATGATGTTAAAAAGAAAATTAATACGTAGAAAAAGAAAATAAACAAAAGAAAATGTATATAAACTCGTAGACGAAACGAAGCTGAAGAGAAACAGGAACGATCTCTGGGGGTTGATTAACGTATAGAATAACGTTATAGTTTAGTCCATACAACGAAGGCGTCACAGTAATATATAAAAATTTCTTAGTGCATAACATTCTTTTCGTTTCTCAAGTTGTATTCTTTTTTTATCTTTTCTCCTCCTCCTCCTCCTCCTCCTCCTCCTCCTCCTCCTTCTTCTTCCTCTTCTTCAAAGCTCAAGGCCACGATAATTATTCTCTCTCTCTCTCTCTCACCTTCTGTACTGCTTGCAAGAATTAAAAAAAGAAAGAAATTAAAACAAACAGCTGAATAAACTCTATACCTAGACGACGACATATGAAAAAGATTTAGAAGAGAAATAAATAACAAAGAAAAGAAAGGAAGAAAACAACAACAACAACAACAACAACAACAACAACAACAACAACAACAACAACAACAACAACAACAACAACCACGACAGCCACTGAACAGGAAGGGTCTCAAAATACACCTTGAGGGAAAAAAGAAAAAAAGAAAAGAAAAAGAAGAAACGAGTGAAAGAAAAAAAAGAAAAAAAAGAGAAAAGTTTGTGTGTGAGACGAAGTGTGTTTGCACCTGTGTGTGTGTGTGTGTGTGTGTGTGTGTGTGTGTGTGTGTGTGTGTGTGTGTGTGTGTGTGTGTGTGTGTGTGGCTATATATATCTTCCTCACCGGAGTGACTGACCGACTGGCTGACTGACTAACAAATTGACTGACTGACTGACTGACTGACTGATTGACTGACTGACTGACTGATTGACTGACTGACTGATTGACTGACTGACTGACTGAATGAATGAATGAATGAATGAATGAATTAATGAAATTGACTCTTACTGACTAACTGGCTGATTGACTAATGAACTAACTGACTGACTGACTGACTGACTGAGTGCTTGACTGACTGACTAACTGACTGACTGAGTGATTGACTGACTACTTGACTGACTGACTGACTAACTGACTGACTGACTGATTGGGTGGGAACGAAGGTGGGTAAGTGGGTGAAGAGGTGGGTGGGTGATGTTGAAATGTGGGCATGGGAAAGAAATGGGTAAAAATACGTTGTCATGGGTATTGTTATTATTTTCATTATTGTCATTATTATTATTATCATCATCATCATCTAAGTCAAAAGAAGGCGCGTGATACGTACTATGGTTTTTACACACACACACACACACACACACACACACACACACACACACACATACACACACACACACACACACACACGCGCGCGCAGCAACCACCCCTCCCCCGCCCCCCACCCCCAATGCCACCCCTATGTATAATGCAATGTGCCTCTCTATCTATCTATCTATCTATCTATTATGTGCATGTCTACTAGTTAATATTAAGCCTTTAAAACCGCTAAAACAATGTGTACTCTTATAAATATCATGATGTCTAATTTAACTCCTATGCATTGTATTCTTGTTAATAATTACTGCTCTATCATTATCTACGTTTCAATAATAATAATAATAATAATCGTAATAATAATCATGTTTAATTCTGGTATAGTTAACTCTCCTTCTCTTAATCAATGTTTAACACCAGCACCAGAAACCTATCTCAGTGTTTCATCTGTAGCACTAAAAAACAACAAAAGCAGTATTTAAAGATGAAGTAAGATTCTCTCTCTAATAATCCCCTTACACAGCACTCAGCATCTATACGTCTGTCTGTTAGAAAAGCCTGCATCAGTGTCTGCTTGTCTGTACTTCGGTGTAATGCACATAACACATCTCCAGCACAGTGTTCACCGCCTAAGTCGACGATTTGAACTGTACCAGCGGAGGAGCCAGCCACTCAACCAGGAGGAGAACCAGCCTGCCCCTCTCTGTACCCACCCTCTTTCTCCCTCTCTTCCGCGGTGGTGTACGTAAGAGGGGCGGCGCTGGTTCGATTCCTCCTCCTCGTCACTCATTCCCTGTCTTACTTAGTGTTGTTGGCTCCGTTGCAGCTTCCTGTCAGGGCTGCCCTACCAGTTCATGATTGATCTGTAAGTGTTCAAGCAGCGCTCAATTCACCTCCCCTTACCTGACTCCTGTTCCTGCTACCCTGGTCCTGATATACCCGTACCATTCCTAAGTCCTATCCCTCTTCTC
>NC_066521.1:22331054-22336054 GCF_024679095.1 Eriocheir sinensis | reverse complement strand
AAAGGAATGTAGGAAGGAAGAAAAGAAAGAAGGAAAAACAGAGCAAAACAAAGGTATAGATTTGAATAGCTATACAGTCTTGGAGGAAGGAAAGAAGGAAGAACGAAAGAGCAAGGCAAAGGTTCAGGCAGGTGAGCGTGAGGTGAGGGCGGCCACACCTTGCTTGGTACACCTGCATGATTGGCTGATTGGCGGACCTTACGTGGAAACAACCAGGTGGAGCGCGTGTCCCTCACCGATGCCTTACGTGTCTTGGTCTGTGTGTGTCTGTGTCTGTGTGTGTGTGTGTGTGTGTGTGTGTGTGTGTGTGTGTGTGTGTGTGTGTGTTTCTGTCTGTCTGTCTCTCTCTTTCTCTTTCCCTCTCTGCCTCCCTTCCTCTCTTCCTTCCTCTCTCTCTCTCTCTCTCTCTCTCTCTCTCTCTCTCTCACACACACACACACACACACACACACACACACACACACCAGCCCAGACGAGACTCAGACACAAAAAGACTCCCGAAAAAGCCTAGACGCGTTGTGATTGGCTCCTCGTTTCACCTCCTCGGTTATAATTGGCTCTCGTAAAGCATCTCGCCACGCCTCCCACCAATCAGCTCCGGCCTCGCTATCGTACCTTCAAGAGCTGTCGTAACTATAATTATTGGGAAGCTCAGACGCACTACGAGACTGGAGGAGGAGGAGGAGGCGCTCAAGGAAGATGGGTTGTTAAGTATATGTGTGATGGGAGAGAGGGAGGAGGAAAAAGAAGGAGGAGGAGGAGGAGGAGGGCTCAAGGAAGATGGGGTGTTAAGTGTATGTGTGATGGGAGAGAGGAAGGAGGAAAAAGGAGGAGGAAGAGGAGGAGAGGAGGGGGGATAAAATGGGGTGTAAAATGTAGCTTCAGTGTGATAAGAGAGGTGGTGAAGGGAGGAAGGGGAGGGAAAGAGGAGGGAGGGGAGAAGAGGAGGGAGGGGAGAAGAGGAGGGGGGGTGAAAGATGGGGTTTTAAGAGGAGGTTGAAAGAGAAGGGGGGAGAGGGAAGGATGGAGAGGAGAGAGAGAGGTTAAAAAGATGAAGATAGGTTTTAAGAGAAGACTAAGAGAGAAGGGGGAGAGGAAGAGAAGGGGAGGATAGAGAGAGAGAGAGGTTTAAATATATGAAGATAGGTTTTAAGAGGAGATTGAGAGAGAAGAGAGGATAGGGAGGGAAGGGGAGGAAAGAGAGAGGCTTAAAAAGATGAAGATAGGTTTTTGAGAGGTTGTGAAAAGAGAAAGAGTGAGGTGAAGGGGGAGATGGGGAGGGAAGGAGAAGGGGAGGGAAGGGGAGAGATGGGCTGTAAGGAGGTGATGCGACAGAGGTTTAAAAAGATGAAGATGATTATTTAAGAGGTGAAGAGGGGAGAAAGGGGTGGGGAAGAGGGGAGGAAGAAGGGGAGGGAAGGGGAGAGATGGGGTGTAAAAAGGTGATGGGACAGGAGAGGTTTAATTAGGTGGAGATGGGATTCTGAGTGGTGGTTGAGAGGGAAAGGGAGAGGAGAAGGGGAAAGGAAGGGGAAGAAGGGAAGGGAGGATAGACAAGGGAAGGGAGAGGAATGGAAAGAAGGGAAGGGAAGATGGATTCAAGGATAAGGTAAGGGAAGGAAAGGGAGGGGAAGGGAAAGAAGGGAAGGGAAGATGGATTCAAGGGTAAGGTAAGGGAAGGGAAGGGAGGGGAAGGGAAAGAAGGGAAGGGAGGATAGACTCAATTAAGGGTAAGGTAAGGGAGAGAAAAGGAAAGGAGGGAAAATGACGCAGCGATTAATTAAGAAAAAGGGGAGGAGAGAGAAAGAGAAGAGCAGAAGGGAGAGAAGGGAGAGAGGGGAAAAGGGAGAAGGGAGGGGGAGTAACGCAGTGAGTAAGAGAAGTAGGGAAGGAGAGGAAACGGAGAGAAGGGAGAGGGGAAAAGGGAGAAGGAAGGGAGGAAGAGAGAGGGGAGGGGAAGAGTGTATCATAGCTGAGTCAGAGGGGAAGGAGGAGAGAGAGGAGGAGGGGAAGAGGAGGAGGAGGAGAAGGAGGAGGAGTAACTTGAGAGGGGTGCGTAGGAAAGGGGAGAGATAAGAGGAAACTAAGAGGGTAGGGTTGAAGGGGAGGAAGGGGGGTTGTAAGGGGAATGTAGGGGATGGGAGGGGAGAGAAGGGGAGGAGGGGAGGAGAGAGAGGAGGAAAAAAAAAGGGGGAGGAAAAATCTTGGAAGTTCTGCGTCATTGGGAAAGAAATAAGACAACCCATGTGTTTTAAGGTTACACACACACACACACACACACACACACACACACACACACACACACACACACACACACGAACATGTCCTCACCATCATATCAGCGAGGTGTGTGTGTGTGTGTGTGTGTATTGATCGAGTAAGTGAGTGTGTGTGTGTGTGTGTGTGTGTGTGTGTGTGTGTGTGTGTGTGTGTGTGTGTGTGTGTGTGTGTGTGTGTGTGTTCTCCCCTTCGTTCACTACCCCTCATACTGTCTCCTCCTCCTCCTCCTCCTCCTCCTCCTCCTCTTCCTCCTCCTCCTCCCTTCATTCAAGTCTTCGATGAGTCACCATGAATCGTTATTTCCCTTCCTATATGTACTCTCTCTCTCTCTCTTAAGGAATGGGAACAGAAGGTAATTAATAGCTGATGATTATGATGATGGAGGGAAGGCACGCCATCATCTACGGGCCTAAGGACGGGTCTTTCTTTCCTCTCTTCCTCCATCTCTCTTCCTCCTCCTCTGTCTCTTCCTCCTGTACTACGACGGTTAATGGGCCCCCCCCGCTCTCTCTCTCTCTCTCTCTCTCTCTCTCTGCCATGTGCTCCGTGTTTCCCGCCACGAGTGTATTGAGGTGTATTTTGGGTGTAGTGAGGCCGTCGTCCCCTTCCCTGTGTTCCCGCTCACCGTTTACAAGTTGGTGCTCGCAGTGCACTTTATCGCCGCTTTTCCCTGCCGCTCCCCCTCTGCTCCCCCCAAGAGTGGTGAGTCACGGGTCTCCCCTCGCCTCGCCCTTCACCACACAGCTAGTAGTGGCCGCGGATTGTGTGCGTGTGTGTGTGCGTTTGAGACTGTGTGTGATCCTGCTCGTGTAACGGCGAGGGAAGTGCTGTGTCGTGTAGGACCCCGTGCAGTGTTGTGCAGCGGCCCAGTGTGCCTTGTGTGAGGGCGAGGCGCTTTCCCGGCACGCCATGCCGCCCGTCCCCTGAGGGGGAGCAGTGAGCGTGGCCGGCACGAGCGGGGCCCAGCAGCCGCCGCGGCACGTGGCGCCCAGCCGAGCCTCGAGCGTTCGCAAGGTGCTGCTGCTCGGCGGCCAGCCGCGGGGGCGTCACGGCGCCCAGGCCAGGAAGCGGCCCCGAAGCATTGTTTGGGCGGTGCTGGCGGCCCCTCACGAGCGGCCAGTGTCAACAGCAGCAGCTGGCGGCCAGATGCGGCGCGGCAGGAAACAGCGGGCGGCCGCGGCGGCGGCGGCGGCGGCGGGGTGCAGCGGGGGCGAGGTGGCCACGGTGGTGCGGCTGCGGGGGGAGGGCAGCGCCTGGGACTGTGTGGCGGCAGACCCTCAGCGGCGGAGGAGCAGCAGCGCGACCTCGGACACGGGGCTCCTCACGCCCTGCGGCCACCGGGACCCCACCCCCGCCACCTGGAGGTTCTCCGTCCCCCTGTCGCCCGGCAGGCTGCCCCTCGCCCTCACCAGGACAAGCCCCGAGCATATATTTGGCGGGGCGCAAGAAGCCTTCGGCGCGAGGAAAGGAGAGCCCCGGGGCGGCACCGAGCCGGGCCTGTTCCGGCGGCTGGCGCTCAGGATGAAGGAGTTGTGCCTCAAGTAAGTCTGGCGCACCTGTACGCCGGCCCGCTGCAGGGCCTCCACTGGGTTAGGGAGACTGCCGGAAGGGAGGGAGGGAGGGAGGGGGTGCAGTAGAGCAGGGAGAGGTGTTTGGCCGCGTCCGCCGCCCAGGACACGTGTCACTGCGGGGCGGCCTGGGGACGTTAGGACAGACTCTGGGTGGTGCAGTGCCTTTGTCTGGGAGTGACGGCCGGCCAGCCCAGCCGGCGGGCACACACGGCGGGTCTTTGGCCCAGCAAAGGTGGTGGCATGAGGCGGCTCGAGGCGGTGGTGGGCGCGAGGCAAGCTTAAAGAGGCTGGTGGCACGTGGGGCGCGTGGCACCGAGACGCCGCTGCGACGGGCAGCTGTGAACACCCGCAGGTGGGCGGCGGGCGCGTGCGGGGCAGCTGCCTGGCCTTGGCGGGCAGCGTGCGTGGTGCCCGGCGTGGCGACGCTGGAACCAAGATGCGCTGCCCCGAGCCTGCCGAGGCCTATCTTGGCTGTGGCGGGGCGGGGGCGGGGCGGCTCCAGGGGCGCCAGGCTGCCTCCCTTGAATATTGCAAAGCGTTAAAGGTGTTCTTGTGTTGCCTCGCGGCGGCGGAGGGTCAGCCGCCGCTTCCTTTGCCCCGCCGCCACGCCGCGTCGCCACAGGAGGCCGCGGCTGGACCGGTACGAGTGCTCGTACCCCACGACGGACTCAGAAAAGGAAAGGTACCCTGGCAGAGGGGCAGCGCGGCCTCCCGTGGCGGCGGTTGGGCGTGGCGCCGCGGGTCAAGGTGCTGGGGCGGCACACACGAGCAGAGTCGTCGCCGCAGAGTAGCCACCTGAAGGCCGCCAGAAGTGAGGCTCGGCACATCTGGTTCTCGGCACACCTGGGCGCCCACGCGCGGGCTGCCTCAGCCCTGGCGACGCTAGGACGCGTGGTAACACCACCACCAGTACCGCTGACCCGTGCCCGTCACAACCCGGGCAAGGAAGGAAAAAACAGGCCGGGAAATGCCTTTGATACATTAATTAGCTTGACACAGCCATGCGTCTTGGCGCTGCGGCCTGACGAATCTTGGGCGGTAAACATTTATAAAACTGTCGATCGAGCAGGGCGGCGCACGGCGGGCGGACGTTGGCGACAGAGGACGCTGGGCGGCGGGCGGCATAAACTCTATCAGGTGACGGCGGGG